>NC_090447.1:843687759-843885259 GCF_031143425.1 Pleurodeles waltl
ATGTGGAACAGATTATCTTTACCCGTAGAGGTACCCGGTAGCACCAGCCCATGCAAGATGGGCAGTGATTTCCCTTTGTCCTGTGCTTGACAACATGCCAGTGTTGCTACAGTTGCTGAAATGCACTCTTCACGACACACTCTTAACCTTTCCACTATGGATTGCAATTGTCTCTCACTACTCCATTGGCAACTCATGTTCACCTGCACTGAACAACACTTCACCTCAGCATGTCCAATGACATGTCCCTCAACCCTGCACTTGTGTTGTGTCACAATAGAATGGCTTACTCTAATGGGCTCACAGACCTGGACAATCTAAATATTGCACTACAGCACTTTAAAATAAACAGCACCTACACAACCACTTTGTCTCTGTATAATGTGACACATCTACTTTGCTGGAGATTTGTGATGTCAGCACAAGAGTGCAGAAATATTGTGGGCAGATGTCTACGCACACGGTATCTACATGATGAACATCAATGCTGGCCACATCCCCTACAAGCAAGTCACTGTGTATGTGACATTTGCTTTAAAACATACATGCCTCACCCACTATATACAGCAGGAAAGGCTGTGTAAGAATGCCCGGCCAAGAACGTCAGCTGGGAGTACAATTGAAACACATTGGTGTGAAATTGCCATACTTGACCTCATCTGAAATTGGCACTGCTCAGTTTAGCAGTGCTGACATGAACTTCAGGCCACAGTGCCCAACATCCTGACGCAGCTTAAAAAGCACACCTACCTGTCCAAAGCATGGGAACCATATTCACCTTGAGTGGTGGGTACATTGGATGGCAGATGCATTGAGAAGTATATTTGATGTAGCTCCCAATGTGACAGCCCAGTTGGAAGTGGGAATTAACATATCAAGAAAGGGATGTGGATGCAGGATGGAATCCCCAGGTCAACAGCCAATTGGCACTGTACACTCATGCAAAGACCCTGAGCCCCAAGCATATGACACATGCAGCAAGGGAGTACCTAAAGTTGTATTATCTATGTATGGAACTGAACTTAAACACCTATACTAACCTAATCTATCTTACCTATACATTACCCACAACTGACCCTATGCTAAGCTTACTTAACACATTTAACAACACACTCTAAAATTTGCCCCCCCACCTCCCTTATATGACGAGACACATGAAGGACAACATATACTAACCTAAACATATACTACCTAATCCTAAACAAATATCTATATATATATATCTATATCTATACCTATATATAGATATAGATATATCATTCAAGATGTTGTCCAAATACCACATGGAGTATATCCCGAGGTAGAAAAGCAATGAGTCGTGACTCAATGCAGAGGCGTTTTTAATAACTAAACAACAAAAGAAACCTTGACGCGTTTCGGAGCGCCAGCTCCTTGTTCACAGGTCAAACAAAAATTCCATCATTACACATATTTAAGCTTTCCTCAAACTTCAACAAACGACATAGACAACAGACTTATACTGATCTCCAGGTTTGTGCTTCAAGAGTGTCGGCCATTTTGGAATGGTGTTCACACTTTATACTACAATCCTAGAATTGCTGATCTGTATTGGTGAAATACAAGGAGCTATTATATCTTGAAATTATATTTTTGGATGACATTGTCTCATATATTGGATCATATTAGATGAGTACTTGAAAATATTGATTTCATATTAATCTAAAAATGATAATCTAATGCCTTAAAATGGATTGTAAAGTAATAGGTATATGTATTTATCAATATTTTGATTTTTTTGATGGAAGTATGAGCTATTAATACAATGTGATACGTTTAATAACAATATGTAGTATAAAGTGAGAACACCATTCCATAATGGCCGACACTCTGTAAGCACAAAGCTAGAGATCAGTATGCCTGTTGTCTATGTCGTTTGTTGAAGTTTGAGGAAAGCTTAAATATGTGTAATGATGGAATTTTTGTTTGAACTGTGAAAAAGGAGCTGGCGCTCCGAAACGCGTCAGGATTTCTTTTGTTGTTTAGTTATTAAACATGCTTCGGCATTGAGCCACGGCTCGTTGCTTTTCTACCCCGGGATATACTCTGTGTGGTATTTGGACAACGTCTTGAATGATTTATGAGGGGTTGCTGCCCTGCTTGTGGATCACCGCAATTATCAAGTGGCTGGTGTGAAGGCGAAGTAAAGACGAATATATATATATATATAATAATATATATATACACACAAAAGCCGCAACCTTAACCCCCACCCTCTCACCCACAAACTAACATGTAATAATATGAAAAACCAACCCCAAACCTACTTATCCTATCTAAACAACTACCCTACTCTAACCTATCACTAACCCCCTTAAACCCACTACAAAACATGATGAAGAATGAGGAGGGAGGGGACTGAACTAGGGGTGAAGGGATGCAAGAGTTCAGAGGTTGGCCCTCCTGAGTTTCCTCTTGATGGCCTTCAGTCTCTTTGTATTCTGGTCCACATCCTTCTGTAGGCTGTACAGCTTTTTTAGGACCTGTTTCATGTCCCTCTGGAGCTCCTTTATTGCTGACATGTCCATTGCAGCAGGCGTGGTGGGCTGTGGTGCTGACGTTGATGGTGCAGCAGTTGGAACAGATGTGACGGTGGCGGCTGTGGTCCCCTGTGTAGCTGTGGTGCTCAGTCCACTCTTTGTGGCCAATTCGGGTCCCCCTTGGATGAATGCCTGCCATTCCCCTGTGGCTCGCTCTTTTCGATAGCGTTGTGCCATCTTGGGGTATCCAGAATGAACATCCAATATGTGGCGATATCGCACTGCCCTATTTTGGAACGCCCTGACTTCCGCAACATCCATGTTGGCAGCTGTAAAAATGAGACAGGCAACCATCAGTGTCATCATTGTGTGATGTATGTACGGATGATACTCTAACACTCTGCCTCGATTTACACATGCACATCGAGGCACATGCACTCCGAATCACAGTCCAGATAATACAATGTCCCTGATGAATGTAATGGCAACGCTGCCTACCCATCATGCCATTTACACCAAAGCACAGCACAAGATTTGGACCAAATAAAGTGATCTGTGCATTGATTTAGTGCAATGTGCAATGGTTCACAATGCAAAGGCAGCAACTACTTCACATGGGCCAGGCTCACTAATCATCTGAGTCAACTTCAAAGCACACAACACCAGTGACTAGTAGATGTAATTGGCAGTATGGTATGCAGTTGCTAATCATAAGGGGTCATTGTTGGTTGGGACATATGCACGCTTGAATGAGATGACTGTCATCTACACTGTGACCATCACATCTACCTACATATATGTTGTTCCCCTACCCCTGTGCCTCAGGGGTGATGGGCATGCAATACATCATCACAGCTGTCGAGGTCAACCATGAAGGCATGTCCACTAATACATGGATTTAGTGAGTGGAACACATATGAGGAGGGCTAACACCTAGGAATAAGAGAACCATAGGTCATTCACATCTACATTCATGTGTCCAGGTGTGGACTCCCATCAACATCTGATCTGCCAATACAATTCCCAAACACCCACATTGATGCCAGCACACGTCTGGCCTTGACCTGCATGCATGCCTATTACATACCACATAAGTGTGACGTAAATGGAGTACAACTTAAGGGGCTACATGCTGGGGGACAGTTAACCATACAGTCCCATATGTACATTACAATACAGGGATACACCAATTTGTGTGAATAACTGATGCATCACTGTGTTGTGAGAATGATGGTATGACCCAGTGCCAATATACTGACACTGGTGCACTTCCAAGTTAATTGTGGGCCTATATGTGGCTACTAATCACCTTGTTCACACACTACTGCCTATTGCGCAGCACAAGAATCCCAAGATATGACTCTCGGCTTGTGAATGGGTAACCCTTGCACAGAACACTATGTCACCATCCAACCTACTAAGATATCTGATCACGTGCCAGCTCATCATATATTGCACTGAGTGCAACACACAAGAGTCACTCACACAACAGCCGCAATCACTGCACGGGACAGACATTATCACACTTACTTGATACATCTGGGTCCTGAAATCTGGCCACTAATCCGATGGTATAGGGGGCAGGTCCAATTGTAAGACATGGATGGAAATATATGCTCAATGTCATATCACTGTACATACGAGTGGACAACATATCATAGTGTGTAACATTTTACATGAGTTAGCTGGTGATCCTGCATGAAGACAGTACAACAGATAGACCACTGCAAACTCACGTTGACTCTGACACTCCGGTAAGAGATAGCCACACATCTGAACACATGCACTGGGCCTAACAATCATGTGGTGCTAAACCCTACTACAACCAATTGTGGCTAATCCATTTAAGATGGTACTCCATGGCATGCTTTGTATTTGGGTGAAAATTTCCTTGGCACTTCCCTAGTGCACTGCAGTACAAGTGACTCAGGTATTGTGGCTTGTGCATCAAGGGACACTGAGTTACTGTGTGATGGACATGTGGCTCAATTTTCAGTCTGCAATTATCATGCATTCAGTGGTCCATGACAGATGTGGCACAGTTGTATGTTGGTAACAAATGCCCCATTGGCAGTGTCACCTAAGCCTGGTATGCCCCCTTTGCCAACATAATGGCAGGGATCATGTGTGTAATGATGACAATGTAGCGCTAAACTTGGATTGCCCACTTTGCTATCCGGATCCAGTGAAATGTTGTATGCTGACAGTGTCTTACCTAATCATCATTGACAGACTGCATGGGCACAGGTGTTGCCATGACACCTGAAATGTGTGACTAAGGGCCACATGTACGAAGATCAGGTTTTGTGAGTCACAAATTGTGAGACATAGCGACGCACAATTGCTAGTCGGAAAATCTGATGTACCACACTGTCAATTACACTGTTTGTAATTTTCAAATGGGGGTAGCAAATGACCTACCTCATGAATGTTCATGAGCTAGGTCTCAATTTGCAAACCCATTGGGAATGGCGGCACTCACAGGTATGGTGGCCTGCTGGGTTCAGCAGACCACCAAGTCTGTGACTGCTTTTAAATAAAACAGTATTTTCTTTTTTTGAATTGCAGCCTGTTTTCATTAAGGCTAAACAGAATGCATGTCAAAAACAAAAATTATAACTTTTCTTTTCTTTTTTTCACAGCAGACAGTGGTTTTTAGGACCACTGCCTGCTCAGAACCAATGTTTTTGAATCCATTCACAAAGGGGACCCCTTCCCTTTTGCGAATGGGTTAGCACCAGCTCTAAACCTGCGGTAAATGCAATTGTTTTGTGATGGCATTGGCGGTCACAAAACAATCATACATCAGACTGCGTCTCGCAAACAGGAAGGGAATGCCCCTTCCTAAATGCAACTAGCAAACCCTGTTTTGTGATTCGGCAATGTGATAGTGGAATGGCAAAATTGGGTTTGTGCATTGGAAAAAACATTTTTTCTCGACGAAAACTGTAAATTCTGCAAACTGGGCTGTTTGCAACAATAAAAAAGAGCGTTTACATGTGTCCCTAAGTGAAAGTCATAGTCATACATGACTCAACAAACCTCAGACCTGCATTGTTACCATGTAAAGACATGTGGACTCCATCTCAGTACTCGGACACTAACACTTTGTGCTGGTTACATTCAACCTGGCTACATACATTGCATGCAGCACGACAACACATCTGCTACTGTCACTCAGGAGCATTCTACTGTACACATTTGTTAATGTGATACCCACCAACAGGGCCACCGATCACCACACCCAGGTGGTCTAGCAGATCCTGCTCTCTGGCCACCTGGTCAGCCCAGCAATGCTTAAGCTGGTGCTCATTCCAGCTGGTATGGTACACCCTCTTTAGGTGGTAGAGCACTTTGCCCCACTGCAGCCGCCTCGCCTCTGTGTGATACCCCCAAATCACCAGGCCACCCATCTCGAGCATCATGGGTAGGAAGTGGCACACCAACCACACAAAGCCCCCAAGCTCCTCCTCCCCCATGTGTGTCAGCCTCACCCTTCCTGACATGTCCCTCAACCAGAAATTCAAATAGTAAATGTTAGAAAAAAAGGAAAATAAAGAAAATAAAGGAAACTTACTGGCCAAACCTAAGAACCCCAACTACCCCAACTAATCTAACACCCAGACAGACACCTGACAGTACAAATACAATATGAAAGACACTAAACTACACAAAATCACATACACTGGTACAAGTAACAAACAGATTTCATGACAGACACAACAAGAGAGACCCCACAAGATACAATAAACACAATGAACACACCAACAACACCGAGACACAGCCATCTGTCTGGGATTGCGTGATTTTCTAATATTTAACATGGATTCACCCTGTATCAACATGAAAGTAGGATTGCATGGCCTGCCTACAGTGTATAATAAAGTGTATGGCCATATGTGGTAGAGCACGCTACTTTGCGATTTGGGTGTGAATGATCTGTAACAATGATGTGTGTGTTTTTTAAGGAACGGCATGCAATACTTTGGACATCATACAAATGTATGAATGTGTGTCAAATGTGTATCTACATCTGATGGCAATCAGTGATCTACAACAGTCAGGGTATGTGTTAGTAACATGTGTTGACTCATGTGATGTGTGTAGTTGTTTGTCTTAGGGGACATTACATTTCAGACGACAAACAAAACTCAGGTATCACTGAGGATGGCCGATGAGTGCTATGTAGGATAAGTTAACCCACATTTGTCATTAATCATTAATTGTTGGTTATGAGTTCATGGTGACTTGTGTGTGGACCACACAAATGTCTGACATGTGTACATGTTTGGTACGTACTGTGTTTGAGACACTGGGGATCATTACAACCCTGGCAGACGGTGTTAAAGTGGCGGTAATACCGCAAACAGGCCGGCGGTAAAAAAAAGGGAATTATGACCGTGGCGGAAATCACCAACAAAGACAGCCACTTTAACACTCCGACTGCCACGGCGGTACAGACAAACAGCGCGGTGGTCACCGCCAACAGACAGGCGGAAGACAAAGTACCGCCCACAGTATTACAATAAGCCAATCCGCCACCTTTTACGGGGCGGATTCACCGTGGATAAAAACACGGCGGAAACAGCCATTCCAATGGGAAAACGCTCACCTGAACAAACTCCACGAGGAAGGAGGGCACCCTGGAGCCGGAACTCCAAATACTGCCTGCGATTGTGTTCCTGATCCTCTACGAACATCAGCATCAGCGGCGCCGAAGACAACGTGAGTACTGCACCTACGACATAGGGGAGGGGGGAGGCAAAAGTCACGGACACACACACGCAACACCCCCACCCCCACCCGACCCTCACCTACTACAACACACACACCAATGCATTTCAAAACATCACAGTAACAACCCCCAACCCCCCCGGAAGAATGCAAAGACAAAAGGAAATAAGTGCAACCATCATAAGCCAATATATACAGAAATATATACAAATGCCAAAAATAAACATCACGATCAGTAGTGCAGGTATGCACCATCCAATGTCCGTGGACCACTGGGCCCAAAATGCATGGGCGAGGCCCACACGCGATACCTGTCCTGAAACGGAGAGAACACTGCTGGGGCATCAGATAGAAATACAACAGGCACCTTAGGGGGAAGGGAAGGGGGGGCACCTCAGCCGGATGACTGCACCACGCCAGATCCACGACGGGGCTCCATGCCCATTGATGTATCCTGGGGAGTGCAAAGCCACAGTCTCACAAGTCTTTTCAGTCGGTGGTTTGCCCACTGTACCGTCCTGGGGAGTGCAAAGCCACAGTCTCACAAGTCTTTGCAGTGGGTGGTTTGCCCACTGTACCATCCTGGGGAGTGCAAAGCCACAGTCTCTCAAGTCTCTACAGTGGGGGGTTTGCCCACTGTACCATCCTGGGGAGTGCAAAGCCACAGTCTCACAAGTCTCTACAGTGGGTGGTTTGCCCACTGTACCATCCTGGGGAGTGCAAAGCCACAGTCTCACAAGTCTCTACAGTGGGTGGTTTGCCCACTGTACCATCCCGGGGAGTGCAAAGCCACAGTCTCACAAGTCTCTACAGTGGGTGGTTTGCTCACTGTACCATCCTGGGGAGTGCAAAGCCACAGTCTCTCAATTGGATAACAGTCTCCACTGGTTCTGGAGGGGGACTGGTGCCCAGAGTGCTTCATCCTGTGAAGGACAGACGGAGTGGATGCATGTCTCCACTGGTTCTGGAGGGGGACTGGTGCCCAGAGTGCATCACTCTCCCCGTGACGGTCCCAGTTCCGTCACTGCCCCTGCCGCACATGGGCTGGCGATGCCTGAGTTGGCGGTGCTTGCCCTGTTCAGCGGTGCTTGCCTAGTTCAGTGGTGCTTGCCCTGTTCAGCGGTGCTTGACCTGTTCAGCGGTGCTTGCCATGGCGGTCTTTGCCCAGTTCAGCGGTCTTTGCCCTGTTCAGCGGTGCTTGACCTGTTCAGCGGTGCTTGCCCTGGCGGTCTCTGCCCAGTTCAGCGGTGCTTTCCCGGTTCAGCGGTGCTTGACCTGTTCAGCGGTGCCCTTGTGAGCGGCTTTGCCGGCAGGAGTCTTCACCCTCTCCCGTCGGGCACTGTCCAACTTCTGGTGCTTCACAGGGGGGGACTGGCTTGGCTGTGCTTTGGCTCCGTGTCACACTGGCTGCCCTGGTGCCCGTTGAACTCCACATACCTCTAACAGTCACCACTGGCACCGGACTTTTTTTGGCTGAGGTGCTACTACGGGACCTATGAATTGGAGGGGGGGGTGGTGGGAAAGAGGTCAACGTTGCTCAGGAAAAGTTTCTGACGAACACTTGGACGGGTAGCTGGAGGGGGTCTGGGAGTGGAGGAAGAGGAGGTGGTTGTAGGAGGTGTAACTTTTGGTGATTTGGGTGCAGGTGTATGTTCTGGAGGCTGTCGTGAGGTGGATGCATGTTGGGTGTGTGTGTGGCAGCGTTTGTGTACTTTGGGAGGGGGCGTCACAGACACACTTGGAGAGGACACAGGGGACGTATAAATGGTAGTGGGGTGGTGAGTGCAGGTGAGCGGGGTGTGGTGGTGGGTGTTCTGGTGGGAGTCCTAATAGCTGTGGTGGTAGTGCATGCAAGTGAGAGTGTAGACGAGACTTGGAGGGAGGAGGGAGACGACGAGGAGGGGGGACACAGTGGAGGCAGTGGATGTTGCTGTGTCTGTATGTGGGTGATGCTTGTGTGAGTGCCTGTGGGATGTGTGGTGCCTATGTTTGCCTGAGCTGCCCTTGTGTGTTGAGGTGTGTGCAGGCTGGTCTGATGGTGTGCTTAGGATAGTTTGAGGTACAGGGGATTGGGTCTGGGTGGAGGAAGTTGGAGGGAGGAGGCTAGAGACAGGGACAATGGCTGCCATCAGTGCTGAGGCCAGAGATTGCAGGGTTCGATGATGGGCAGCCTGACCAGAATGAATGCCCTCCAGGAATGCATTAGTGTGTTGCAACTCTCTCTCTACACCCTGGATGGCATTCACAATGGTAGACTGCCCAACAGTGAGTGACCTGAGGAGGTCAATGGCCTCCTCACTGAGGGCAGCAGGGGTGACTGGGGCAGGGGTTGAGGTGCCTGGGGCGAAGGTGATGCCCACCCTCCTGGGTGAGCGGGCACGGGGCGAAGGCTGAGGGGCTGCTGGGAGGGCGGTGCTGGTAGGGGGGTGGCGACTGTACCTGTTGAAGTGGGGGGCACAGATGGTGCCAGCACCACAAGGGAGCTCCTATCGGAGGACGAGTCTGTGTTGCTTGTTGCTGATGCGGTGACCGCCGTGAAGCTCCCCTGCCCTCCGTCCCACTGGTGTACTCAGAGTCCGTGGTGTGGCCCTCCGTGGCCATGTGGGATGCAGCCCCCTCGTGCTCCGGTGCCACTGTACCTCCGCCTGATGATGCTGATGCACAAAAGAACAGGGAGACCACAAAAAGGGGGTGGGAAACAGAAGAAAGACAGGTTGAGTGCATGGCTTACCGCTACCATACAGACACAGCAGCCCCCTGCACTACGCCGCTCTCTTGGCCTCAACAGATGCAGTTCCTGGGATATGGCCTACATGGCTATGGTGGACATCTGCACACATAGATGACACAGGGGCATGTATACCTGTACTTGGCACTCTACAGAGGTGGGGTGGAGTGCCACATGGCTGCATTACGGAGGGTCCTAGCCCACGGAACTTGCCCTGGCCTAGGGAAACCCACAGCCCTCCTCCCCCACCCAGACCCCTCCACTGCGCGGAAAGTCAGCAGAATGAGAGTGTACTCACCCCCTTGTGTCTGCTGTGATGCCCTCATGTGCCCATCCAACTCAGGGTAGGCCACCGCCAGGATCCAGAACATCAGGGGGGTCATGGTGCGATGGGCACCCCTCCCACGTTGGGAGGCCATCCCCAGCTGAGCCTCCACCGTCTTCTTGCTCCAGCGGCGAATATCCTCCCATCTTTTACGGCAGTGGGTGCCCCGTCTCTGGTGGCCCCTCAGGGTCCGGACGTCCTTGGCGATGGCACGCCAAATATCCTTCTTCTGGTGGGCGCTCACCTACATGACATGTACAGGGGAAGAAGAGAAGTCATTACCAACTGCACCGTCGAAGTGAGTGGCCCACATCCCTGCCCTTGCCATGTGGCACATGCATTCACACTCATTCATGGTCGCAGAACTCTGCCCCCTTCCTTCTTACATCCAGCCCTCTCCACCCAGGCATAGCCCATACAACTTGCACCCTATGTACTCACCTGTTGGTCTGGAGGACCGTAGAGTAGCGTGTACTGGGGGAGGACCCCGGCCACGAGCTTCTCCAACTCCTGTGCAGTAAAGGCAGGGACCCTTACCCCAGACGCACGTGCCATTGTCTCTTCCAGACCGAGGTCAAAGCAGCACTTGCAGTGTAGGTCCTCTCCAGTCGAAGATCAGGTATCGAGTGATTGCACAGATAGAAAATGCCAGTGACGTCCGCGACGGTGACGTCCGCGGTGGTGCTTATCATCACCGCCGGCGCACTTCCTCATTGGCTCCTGGGACCCATAGGGTCCAATGTTAATCAATGCAGCATTGCGCCGCGATCTCTGACCGCCTACCGCGACGGTGAACAACGCCAGCGCAGTTACCTCACATCCCATTGTCCCAGTTTAGAGGTCAGGCAGCCGCCATTTCAGGGGCCCACATGGCTTCATTTTCAACTGCGTCACACATACCGAGGCCTAGACTCAACACACATACATACAACTTTTTGGAATTTGTTTCGTGTTCTGGGTTGCTGTAGGTACATACCTCTGAATTGCTTGACTCTATGGTCGCTTTTGTCCTTCCTAGGCACCGTCCGCTGGGACATGTGAGGAGATGGCGGAATCCTCCGGTGTACCGACCGCTGGTGGACCTATTGACAATGGAGGAGCGACATTTAATCATCACCTACATGTCTGACCGTGCCACAATCCAGGAACTGTGTACCCAGTTGGAGCCAGACCTGATGTCACCAATCCGCCATCCCACAGGAATCCCCCCTCAAGTGCAGGTGCTATCAGTGCTCCATTTCCTGGCAAGTGGGTCATTTAAAAAAACAGTGGCCATGGCATCAGGGATGTCCCAGCCTATGTTTTCCAATGTGTTGTCCAGAGTGTTGCCTGCCCTGCTGAAACACATGAGGAGCTACATCGTTTTCCCTCAGGTGGAGGATTTGGCTACAGTTAAAGGTGACTTCTATGCCCTGGGACATATCCCTAACATCATAGGTGCCATTGATGGGACCCATGTAGCTCTGGTCCCCCCCCACAGGAGTGAACAGGTGTACAGGAACCGGAAGAGTTATCATTCGATGCATGTACAGATGGTATGTTTGGCAGACCAGTACATCTCGCAGGTAAATGCTATGTTCCCTCGCTCTGTGCATGACGCCTACGTCCTGCGGAATAGCAGCATCCCTTATGTGATGGGTCAACTCCAGAGGCACTGTGTGTGGCTATTAGGGGACTCTGGTTACCCCAACCTGTCATGGCTACTGACCCCAGTGAGGAATCCCAGGACCAGGGCAGAGGAGCGCTACAATGAGGCCCATGGGCGGACTAAGAGGGTGATCGAACGCACCTTCGGCCTCCTGAAGGCCAGGTTCAGGTGCCTCCATATGACAGGTGGTTCCCTATTCTACTCACCAAGGAAGGTGTGCCAGATCATCATCGCCTGCTCTATGCTTCACAATCTTGTGTTGCGATGCCTTGTGACTTTTCTGCAGGAGGATGGTCCAGATGACGGTGTTGTGGCAGCTGTGGAGCCTGTGGACAGTGATGAGGAGGAAGCAGAGGAAGAAGACATGGACTCAGTCATAGAGCAATATTTTCAGTGACACACAGGTGAGAACACTTTCTTTACTACTACTTTTACTTTCACACTTCTACCTCTATCCTGTCTGTCAATTTCAACCAGTATTTGGTAACTGAGATGTACATTTCCATTACGGTTTCACAGGTGTGGTTACCAACGTGTGTCGTCTGCTTGCATCCTTCATGGACTTGTGATGTGTGACATAGATATGTTGACATTACTATTGTAAATGGATTTTGTCATTGTTATAGCTAATACACATTTTCGAAAACACAGACTGACTCCAGATTGTTTTGTGGTTCAAGGGTGTTTATTGAAGTGCTAAATATGGGAGGGAGTGGTAAAATGGTGAGGGGTGATGGTGGGGGAGTGTCCATGGCAGAGTCCAGTCTATTAGTCTCACAGGTGCACTGCCCATATGGGCATAGGAAGTGGAGCTGGGACAGTTCCAATCTGGACAGGGTTACAAAGTGGGACAGTGGGATGACAATCAGGGTGGTCTCATTTCTTGGCGGGGGTCTTGCCATCGTGCTCTGTCCCGTTCCTGGATCTCAGGGACCGCTTGCGGGGTGGTTCTCCGTCTGCAAGGGGTAGGGTGCAGGTGTGGTGGTCCTGTGGCGGGGCGTCCTGTCCACTAGCGCCGGCGGAGGTGGTGGGCAGTTCATCGTCCAGGCTAGTGTCAGGGGCCCCTTGGAGTGCCACGGTGTCCCTCATGGTATTCTGTATGTCCTTCAGCACCCCTACTATGGTGCCCAGGGCGGAGCTGATGGTTCTGAGTTCCTCCCTGAAGCCCAAATACTGTTCCTCCTGCAGGCGCTGGGTCTCCTGAAACTTGGCCAGTACCGTTGCCATCGTCTCCTGGGAGTGGTGGTATGCTCCCATGATGGAGGACAGGGCCTCGTGGAGAGTGGGTTCACTTGGCCTGTCCGCCCCCTGTCGCACAGCAGCCCTCCCAGTTCCCCTGTGTTCCTGTGCCTCCGTCCCCTGGACCGTGTGCCCACTACCACTGCCCCCAGGTCCCTGTTGTTGTTGGGGTGGTGGGTTATCCTGGGTTCCCTGTAGTGGTGGACACACAGCTGATTGACGTGTCCTGGGTACGGAGGTATGGGCCAGCTGGGTGGGTGCTGTACTGGTGTTTCCAGAAGGTGGAAGGTCAGTGTTGGGCTGTGCCTGTGCGAGGGGAACCGACTGTCCCGAGGGCCACGATGGTCTGGGCTGGTCATCTGGATCCAGTTGGCCAGAGCTGCTGTCATCACTGTGGGCCTCTTCTGTGGGTGGGGTGGAGATGTCTGGACCCTCCTGTCTGGTGACATCAGGTAGTGGTCCTGCAAGGGGTATAAAAGCATGATTATTGCATCTGTGTGTGTCATGGTGTGCAATGGGTGTGTGAGCATGTACCCCAGTACTAGCATTCCTGTGTGGCGGCTTGTGTGATGATGGTTAGGGGTTGTTATGAATATGTGCAGTGGGCATGCTTTGGTGATGGGTGTCCATGCTTTGTTGTGTCATGCAGGGCTTGGTGTTGGGATGGGTGGTTTGTATTATTAGTACATTAGTGAGGAGTTGGAGTGATAGGGGATGGGGCGAGGGTGGGGGTGTGTGATAGCATGCAGGTCGGGTGGGGGATATTCCTCCACCGACTCCTCCGAGGCCCTCAGGATGCATGATGGTCAAGACTTGCTCCTCCCATGTTGTTAGTTGTGGGGGAGGAGGTGGGGTTCCGCCGCCAGTCCGCTGAACTGCGATGTTGTGCCTGGAGACCACGGAACACACCTTACCCCGTAGGTCGTTCCACCTCTTCCTGATGTCCTCCCGATTTCTTGGGTGCTGTCCCACTGCGTTGACACTGTCCACTATTCTTCGCCATAGCTCCTTCTTCCTAGCTATGGAGGTGTGCTGCACCTGTGATCCAAATAGCTGTGGCTCTACCCGTACGATTTCCTCAACCATGACCCTGAGCTCCTCCTCCGAGAACCTGGGGTGTCTTTGGCGTGCCATTGGGTGGTGTAGGTGATGTGTGGGGTGGTGTATGTGGTGATGTGGAGTGGTGTGTGGTGTTTTGTGTGTGGATGTTGTGTGGGTGATGGTGTTGTGTGCCGCTGTGTGGTGGGGTTGTCTATTGCTGTGCTCGCTCTCTCTGGCCTTCGTCAAAATATTTTGGTTATAGGGGTTTGTGGGTGATGTGGGTGTGTATTTTATATTGTAATGGGTGTGTGGGAGTGTTGTTTGTATGTGTATCAGCTGTGTGTATTTGGAATTGACCAATGTGGCGGTGTTTTGGAGATGTGTGTGTATTTTGAGCGCAGCGGTGTGTACCGCCAATGTAATACCGTGGTTGAAAGACCGCCGCGTGGATTCGTGTGTCGTGATAGCATGGGCTTGTTTCTGTTGGTGTGACGGTGGAGGATTTGTTTTCGCCAGTTTATCACTGACCTTTGGTGTGGCAGACTTGTGTGGGTGTCTGAATTTCGGCGTATTCCAAGATGTGGGTCATAATAGCTGTGGCGGAATTCCATGGCCGCGGCGGTATGTTGGCGGTCTTCTGCACGGCGGTAAGCGGCTTTTACTGCCAATGTTGTAATGACCCCGACTGTGCCTAAATTCCACCCATAAAATGTTTGGTACACATCAGTTTGACTCATTACAATTAGCTATGTTACTTGTGTTGCTGTGGTACAACTGCTGCCCTGGCTGCATGTGTTCACATATTTTCAGATGTGCATTCCACAGAAGTGTCCAGTTCAAGTGTGTGGGCATGTGTACCCTGTGTCAGGATTGGGCTCCATGGTGACACGGTTTCTGGTGGGTCTAGTCAGGACTCTGGTAGGGGCAACCCTTGAGTTCACAAAGTATCTCCCAAGGAGGTAGTGTACCAAACAGAAGAGCAGCTAAAGGCAGACAAGGGGAAAGGACAGCTATGTTAAGGCAGAGAAAACAGGAAAGTGAAGGCAGAACAACCTTACTGTGAACAAGCAAGGAACGGAGCATTAATGGACAAACACGCTGGGGTTATCACTAAGGTTGTACACAGGGTAGGGCTCAGAACTTCTCACAGCAACAGGGAACATCAATGCCTCTGTGTATATTACTCTTACAGATAGCCACCCCGCAAAGCCTCATAGAAAGGAGGCAACATAAGTGATTCTGTCTCTGGACCCTTAAGGCACAAACAAGGATTGTACTTACATACACAGTACTAGCCCTTGTGGGTCCAGCTGGAGACACAGTGTTAATTACTGGAAAACAGCAATAGCACACTGTCACTGTTAGACACTAAAGACTACATGCAACACTAGACAAAGGATAGGGGCTGGAATTGCCTCCTGGAAACCGGGAGCCAACCCCAGTACAAACTAAAACACTTATATACAGGTGGGGACTGATAGTACACTTACCAGACACGATAACTCAAGAGAAAACAGAAACAGAAGGAACAAACTAAGAGGCAAAGGCAGGAACAGGGAACAGGCTCAGGCTCAGGCTCAGGCTCGGGCAAAGGCAGGAACAGGACTGGAAAACAGAGAACAGGTTCTGGCTGGAACAAGCAAGAACAGGACTGAGAAATAGAGAGCTGGAACAAGCAGGAACAGGCTGGGAAACAGAAAGCAGGCTCTGGCTGAAACAAACAGGAACAAGGCTAAGAAACAGGGAGCAGACTCTGGCTGGAACAAGCAGGAACGGGATTGGGAAAAAAAAGAGCAAGTTCAGGCTGAAGCAGGACTGGAACACAATCCAACAAGGGGTCTGAAACACAAAGGAACCGAACTCCAATGCACAATGAGGAGCTTCAGGAAATGGCAGCTTTTAAGCAGTTCCGGCAGCAGCAAGCCCAGTGCGGAGTCTCATGGCCGGGTGTGTGCAGCTTCAGTGTCTCAAAGGTCCTGGAGGAGAGAAGCCAGTATAAAGGAACAACCAGACTTTTCCCATAGGAAGCAATGGGCAGAAGATTACAGGTCTTACAGGCAGTGCATTATGGAACTTGAAGTCCATAGGAGCAAATGTAGTTCTTCTATTGCATGCCATATCAAAAAGGGAAGCAAACAGGAGTCAGAAAGGGACTCTGGGTGAGTGTGAAAGATGATTCCCAGGCTACAGATAGTCCATTTATCGAGCCCCCTAGAGATGGGACGGCAGAGTCATAACACATGGAAGTGTCAGGACTGATTTCCAGGGATGGACTGTGCAGGGCATGTGTTGTGAACATTGCTTGTCATACCTGGGAGACTCATGCTATCCATTATCACAAATGATGCCCCCCTTGTAACACAAGCTCCTTGCAGACATTGCAAGTGTCACACTTAGTAATGTCAGGGGTCTGTTCATACATTCCTGTACTTCTGATATTTCATATCCACTGGCTCATGTATGGGGCCCTTATTTACCTTATGATTGGAGATGTCATATATGCTACAGTTGACCATGTTGGCAATGTGGATGTGACTCATATGTTGCGGTCCACTGATTGTGTCCTTCATATGTGACTTTCAAGAGTTGAGTATTTTTTATATGTGTGTGATGTTTGCTGTACAATCATACACATCACATGTGATGTTGCATCAAAAGTAGTCAGATTTGTCTTTGTAACTGGCTTCCTGAGGTAATACTCATTTCTAAGGTACATGTGATGGAGAATGACGACACCACAGCAGGATTGTGTGATCAAGTAAGGTGTTTATTTACATATCTTAACAAGGGGTGTAGAGTGGCTATTAAGTGAAAAAGTTGTTTACAATTTGTTGTCTATGGCGCATTCCTGCAACTGTGTTCTGCTGTTCCCCCTCATTTTCCCTGCCACCATCCTCCTCCTCCTCAGGCAGTTCTTGGTCTGGCTCATATAATGGGATGTTCATCCTCACACCAATGTTGTGCAGGATAGCACAGGTCAGTATTATTTTACACACAATGTGTGGGGCACATAGGAGGCTGCCTCCTGTGATGTCCAGGCACCTGACTCTGGACTTCAGGATGCCAAAAGACCTTTCCACAATGATGCGTGTCCTCCGATGTGCCTCATTATGGGCATGCTCTGCTGCTGTGCTTGGGTTGGGGAATGAGGTCATGATCCATGGCTGGATCCCATAACACTGCAAAAGATAATAGGAGTGAGTATTTTGTTAGTGCTTGCAACAGGAATGTCATGTAGCATGACGGTTGATGTCTTATATCATCTGTGACTTATATGTGTTTGTGGTATTGTGTGAGTTCCTGGGCTTTCCTGTGAGGTCTCTCTGTACTGGGTTGTTTGACATGACAACTTGTGTTTGGGTCATTGACCTGGGATCTATGATTTGGTTTCTGAACTGTTGGTCAGTATGTATGTACCATGCATTTTGTAGTGTCTCACATGTTTTAGTGTGCTTTCTCAGGCGGGGAAATGATACATCCACACACACAATGGATTCAGATGTGATGGTGACATGGTTGCACTACATGGCCTGGACATCCCATCCATTTAGACATGTCATTGCAGATGAAATGCAACACTGAGGCCCTTTGAATTGGGTAGGTGACAATGCACAACACATCTCCAAAAGCTGGCAGCACTGAGCTGTTCAGTATTGACAATGCACAATTGTCCCATGTGAAACTTGTTTCTAGGCAAGCCTTTGTTGTTCCCTCTGCCAGTAGCTCATGTGCAACCGTGCACCTACACTACCGATCTTGCTTCAGGGAACCTGGCTAACTGCCTTGTGGAGCTGGATGTATCTGTGCAGGAAAGGCCATCTCCCTGTACATATGCTATTTTGATGGACAATTGGCTCTTTCAGTGTGCGCAGCAGTGTGCAGTTTGCATTGGTGGCACATCGATATGTGTCCATAGCACAGTCCACTTCCTTATTGCAACCTGGAAACGGCACACCAGGAGTGATGTATGATGTTGGGACTGCCTCAGTATTTTTTTGTCACCTACATCTGAGTCTGCATCATCATGCAATGTGTCTCATGGTGTTAGACCTGCTGCAACACACATTGCACACCCATTCCACGCTACATACGGCTTGGGAGGGTGGCCGATTGACTATGTGACCTGATGTAATTGTAAATGGTTCATCTTCCAAGTTGTAACTATAGTGCAGGTCATGTCATTGTCACTGTGGGCTTTGACATTGGTCCCTTGGTGCTCTAGAGTGGCATCTAATGTTTGTGGCAGCCGTCATTTGTCCAGAGGTGTGTATCCCATTGTTTCATGGTGTACAACATAACTACCAGTGTCACAACTCACTGTCACCCTTCCCACTTGTCAATTTAGTGGTGTATGTTTTGTGTGTCCTACAGGGTTGTTGTGCTGTGTGTATATTGCTAGGTTTATTGACTTACCAACAAGAAGGCCATTGCCATATTGTCCATCCTGGAAGTGCTGACTGATCCTGCTATGGCAGAATATGAAATATGAATGAGTCATGGACACTCCCAGGATACTTGGCCAAGATGTTTGTGAACAATCCCTGCTGGTCAACTATGGCCTGCACATTGATAGAATGAGTGTGCTTTCTGTATCTGAATAGGTGCTCTGTTGCTGCAGTTGGGACGATCCGGACATGGGTGCAGTCAATTGCACCAAGCACATGCTGGAAGCCATGGATTTGATAAAACCCCAGTTTTATGTCCTGCTGCTTCTGCTGGGTGTTGGGGAAGCTGATGTGGTGGGAAGCTGTTGTGGTGGGGTGTGAGGGAGATTATGGCATCTAACACCATGGGCAGGAAAGCAAAGAATGAAGGCTGTGATACCCCAGCGACCAGGGCACCTGTTGTCTGGGAGGAGCCACTTGACACCAAATACAGGACAGCTAGCAGCTTGGTCACCGGTGGTATGTTGTGTGGTGTCTGCAGGCTAGCTGTTAGTTGTGGCTCAATATGGCGCAGCAGCTGCTCTATAGCTTGCCAGTTGAGTCGATAACTCCGAATGATGTCCTGTTCCCTGAGGCCATGGAGGGATGTCCTTTTTTCTGAAAAGTCTCTCCTGCCTTCTGCGTTGCCTTTATGGCCCACGTTGGGGTGGTGGTGGATGCCGCTGTTGGTCCTGTACTTGGAGTTGTCTTGCAAGCTGCATCAGTAGCACCTCTATGTTGTCCTATTGGTCTGTAATGTTGCTTGTGTGTGTTTTCCTTAAGTAGTGGTGTGTTTGCCTCATTTTAACACCTATCCTGCCCCAGGTGTTAAAATTTGATGCAAATCGGGGTTATTGTCATTTTTCGGGTCCGCCTCCCACCCGTGCGTCATTTTTCATTTTTGCCCTGTTGGATAAATATGGTGCTAGGGTGTTTGAGTCATTTTTTGCCCAGGAATGCCTACCTTGTTTCTCATTGACGCAAGGTGGTTTTATGCATCGTTAAAATGATGTTAACTCCATATTTTTGATGCTAGACGGGTCAAGCATTAAAGTATAAATATCAATCAATCAATCAATCAATCAAGGATTTTTAGAGCGCATTACTCACCCAGTAGGGTCTCAAGGCGCTAGGGGGGCAGAGAGCTGCTGGTCGAAAAGCCAAGTCTTGAGGTGTTTCCTGAATGATAGAAGGTCTTGGGTCAGGTGGAGGTGGAGCGGCAGGGAGTTCGAGGTTTTGGCGGCTAGGTGAGAGAATGATCTTCCTCCGGCGGTGGTGGGACGGATGCGGGGGGCGTACGCGAGGGCGAGGTTGGCAGAGCGAAGGTTGAGGATGAGGGTGTGAAAGGTGAGTCTTTCGTTGAGGTAGGCGGGATCTGTGTTGTGGAGGGCTTTGTGTGCGTGGATAAGGGTTTTGAAGGTGATCCTCTTTGATACTGGTAGCCAGTGTAGGTCTCTGAGGTGGGGTGAGATGTGGTCGCAACGTGGTACGTCTAGAATGATGCGGGCGGATGCGTTCTGGATTCTTTGCAGCTTTGTTTGGAGTTTGTTTGTTATTCCTGCATATAGGGCGTTTCCGCAGTCCAATCGGCTACTGAACAAGGCATGGGTGACGGTTTTCCTGGTTTCGATGGGAATCCACTTGAAGATTTTGCAGAGCAGGGGAGGGTGTTGTAGCAGGAAGAGGAGATGGCATGCTGAGTGTGGAATCCAGGATAAAGCCCAGGTTGCGTGCGTGGGTGGTGGGAGAGGGTGCGGATCCTAGGGATGTGGGCCACCAGGAGTCGTTCCAAGCTGAGGGGTTGGTGCCAAAGATGAGTATTTCTGTCTTGTCTGTGTTTAACTTGAGGTGGCTTGATTCCATCCAGCTGGCGATGGCGTGGAGTCCGTTGTGGAGGTTGTCCTTTGCAGTAGTAGGGTCTTTCGTGAGGGAGATGATGAGCTGAGTGTCGTCTGCGTAGGAGACTATGTTGATGTGGTATGTTCGTACGATGTTGGCAAGGGGGGCCATGTAAACGTTGAAAAGTGTGGGGCTGAGCGAAGATCCTTGAGGGACGCCACAGGTGATTCCAGAGGCTTCTGACAGAAATAGCGGGAGGCGGACTCTCTGGGTTCTGCCCGTGAGAAATGACGAGATCCACTCCAGTGCTTTGTTGCGGATTCCAGCATTGTGGAGGCGTGTGCGGAGAGTGTGATGACATACCGTGTCGAAAGCTGCGGAGAGGTCCAGGAGGATGAGTGCTGCTGTTTCTCCTTCATCGAGCATGGTCCTGATATCGTCTGTGGCAGCAATGAGTGCGGTCTCGGTGCAGTGGTTTTTGCGGAAACCGGATTGGGAGGTGTCGAGTGCCTTGCTTTCTTCCAAGAACCGGGATAGCTGATTGTTCACAATTTTTTTTATGACCTTGGCAGGGAAGTGGAGGAGGGAGATCGGTCGGTAGTTCTTGGGGTCATCAGGGTCTGCTTTTGGTTTCTTTAGCAGGGCGTTGATTTCTGCGTGCTTCCATCTCTCTGGGAAGGTGGCTGATTCGAGGGAGCTGTTGATGGTGTTGCAGAGATGGGGAGCGATGATGGTGTTAGCTTTGTTGAAGATATGGTGTGGGCAGGAGTCCGATGGTGATCCGGAGGCAACCAAACAAATTTGAAAAGCTACCAACTCTCAAGCTGATGTGGTAACCTATTTGCAAAAGGTGAGGCATTCCCTTGGGAGCCCTTTCCTTTGTGAATACTAAAAAATGCCTGTTTGGGGGTAGGCAGTAGTGGAAGAGACCACTGCAAAACAAACATATTGTTTTTTAATGCAGCATGTTTCCTTTAAGGTAAAGGAGCTGCTATACATTTTCTTTTAAGTGATCACAGACATGGGGTTCTGCTGACCATAGCAGTCAAATTATTTATGGTTTTCAGAATAGTATTGTTAAACCTAACAGCCTTAGGGTGGTCACCCCTAACTTTTTGCCTGCCTCCCTCCACTTTTTGGACACTGTTTTTGCTGGTTTTTAGACTTGGCGCACTTTACCACTGCTAACCAGTGCTAAAGTGCATATGCTCTCTCCCTTTAAACATGGTAACATTGGATCAAACCCAACTGGCCTATTTAATTTACTTATAAGTCCCTAGTAATGTGCACTGTATGTGCCCAGGGCCTGTAGATTAAATGCTACTAGTGGGCCTGCAGCACTGGTTGTGCCACCCACTTAAGTAGCCCCTTAACCTTGTCTCAGGCCTGCCATAGCAAGGCCTGTGTGTGCAGTTTCACTGCCACTTCGACTTGGCATTTAAAAGTACTTGCCAAGCCTAAAACTCCCCTTTTTCTACATATAAGTCACCCCTTAGGTGTGCCCTAGGTAACCCCTAGAGCAGGGTGCTGTGTGGGTAAAAGGCAGGACATGTACCTGTGTAGTTTACATGTCCTGGTAGTGTAAAACTCCTAAATTCGTTTTTACACTACTGTGAGGCCTGCTCCCTTCATAGGCTAACATTGGGGCTGCCCTCATACATTATTGAAGTGGTAGCTGCTGATCTGAAAGGAGTAGTAAGGTCATATTTAGTATGGCCAGAATGGTAATACAAAATCCTGCTGACTGGTGAAGTTGGATTTAATATTACTATTTTAGAAATGCCACTTTTAGAAACTGAGCATTTCTCTGCACTTTAATCTTTCTGTGCCTTACAATCCACGTCTGGCTGGGTTTAGTTGACAGCTCCTTGTGTATTCACTCAGACACCCCCCAAACACAGGGTACCCAGCCTCACTTGCATACATCTGCATTTTGAATGGGTCTTCCTGGGCTGGGAGGGTGGAGGGCCTGCTCTCACACAAAGGACTGCCAGACCCCTTACTGGGACCCTGGCAGACAGGATTGAACTGAAAGGGGACCTGGTGCACTTCTAAGCCACTCTTTGAAGTCTCCCCACTTGGAAGGCACATTTGGGTATAAAAACAGGGCCTCTGCCCTACCACCTTGAGAAGAAACTTGTAACCAGAACCTGCATCCTGCCAAGAAGAACTGCCTGGCTGCCCAAAGGACTCACCCTACTGCTTTCTGTGAAGGACTGCTGCCTTGCTGTTGCCCTGCTGCCTTGCTGTTCCCTGGCTGAGGTGAAGAAGTGCTCTCTAAGGGCTTGGATAAAGCTTGCCTCCTGTTCCCTGAAGTCTCAGGACCAAAAAGACTTCTCTCTTGCAACTGGACTCCTTGTGCGGTGAAAATTAGACGCACAGCTTGCTAAAAATGACGCACAGCTTGTTCCGCGGTGAAAAATTCACCGCACGCCGAACCGGGATGCCGCCGCTCGACTTCGCAAGGAAAAGATCGACGCTGCACCTGCGGTGCAACCGGAACTTCGATGCACGGCCCACCAGATCGACACACAACCGACCTGGGATGACGACGCCCGACTTCCAGAGGGGAAATCGACACAGCACCTGCCGTGAGGGAGAAATTTACATGCACCGCCCACCGGAACGACACAGAGCTTGCCAACAAGCCCAGGATTCCACGCACAGACCCGGGGTGTCAGAAAACCCCGCAACTCAAAGAGGATCCACAACCGAGTGCCGGAAATCGCCGCCCAGCCGTCCCTGCGTGGAAACTAAACCGTGTGCGGCCCGAGATATCGACGCACACCCCTTTGTTTCCACGCTTCTCCTCAGCTGTGGCCCTTCGTGGAGATTTTTCACTCAAACCAGGTACTTGGTGCTTGAAAGAGACTTTGTTTGCTTTTAAAAGACTTAAGACACTTCATATCACTTTTCAGTGATATCTTTACATTTTCTTATTGCATCTTTGATAGTTTTGACCTGCAAATATCCAGATAAATATTAAATATTTTTCTAAACACTGTGTGGTGTACTTTTGTGGTGCTATATGGTGTTATTGTATGATTTATTGCACAAATACTTTACACATTGCCTTCTAAGTTAAGCCTGACTGCTCAGTGCCAAGCTACCAGAGGGGGGGCACATGATCATTTGGATTGTGTGTGACTTACCCTGACTAGAGTGAGGGTCCTTGCTTGGACAGGGGGTAACCTGACTGCCAACCAAAGACCCCATTTCTAACAAATATCATCAGATGTTTTGCAATCGCTTAAACTCATTCTGTGAACTTTAGCCATACACCATTAAAGATGCAAGCTGTCCTAATATTGATTGCTCCAGATAGGTTTCTGGGTATATCACATGAATTCTCTAGATCCTTAAATTATAATGGATTCCAGCAATTAATTAACTGGACAGTTTGTTTGTGTGATTTTCTGTTTTAGTCTCCAGAATCTGATTAACTTGTGAAATAATGGGGTAAGATTCAATCTGCACTTTTGTGATATTTATTAATTCATCACTAAGAAACTATTAAAGGTTTGGAGTCTGCAGAAGTAAATTATGCTAAAGAGGATGGTGTTTGCCTCTCTAAGCAATGTACTAATAAGAGATGGTATTCATTCATATCAACTTATTTGACATTTATAGGCCATGAACAGTTTTAAAGGAAATAAAATCGAACAGTGGTACACATTTTACAAACCTTACTGTCCACTTTTGTGGACATTAAAAGGGTACCCACAGGAACAGACAAATTGCTATTGAACATCACTGTCATGATTAGCCATTTTGACATTTGACCACTGTTGGACTTGGCCCTCTCTGAAGGGTCATCCCTAACCTCTTTGCCTTCCCCCATCCTGTTTGTCTATATTCATTTTTGTTGAAGACTCTGTGCACTTTATGACTGCTAACCAGTGCTAAAGTGCTTGTGTTCACTCCTTTTAACATGGCAAAATTGTCTTACTCCCAATTGGCACATTTAGTTTACTTATGAGTCCCTAATAAAGAGGTACTGTATGTACCCAGGGTCTGTAAAATAAATGTTACTAGTGGATCTGCAGCACTTATTGTACCACCCACTTACGTAGCCCTTTAAAACATATAATAGATCTGCCATTGCAGACTGCATGCAGTTTTAAAGATTTCAAAGGCTGGCAGCAGATATACATATTGAACCCTCAAACCAACTATTCAGTTCACTCCTCGACCTGTGGAGGACACTCAGACAGACTACCTTGTATTCCAGAAGACTGCTCTGCTGCTTGAGCCCCTCTTTGTACCTCAGAGGACTGTCCTGTTGCTTGAGGCCTGCCTTGCCACTTCAACCCAGCAATACTAGAGTGACTCCAAGAGCACGTTGGCTGGCATCCTCTTATGAGCTACAGGCACAAAATGAGTTCCAACAACATTGAACTCTGCACCTGGAACCTGCCTTAAGTGAGTCCTGACCTTCAAGTGGTGCCCAGAGTGTCCTGAGCACTTGGAAGTGGTGCTAAAGGTGCCCAAGTAGCCAAATCCTGAAACTTTGGAACTTTGAATATTTTCCACTAGAACATGGCCTGAGACCTGCCAGGAGACTGGGACCTATCTGCTTGACGATCCACCCATGGTGCATCGCTGATCAACTTGAATTCAAGGTAGCTCCAGCCACGTTTTAAACCACAGCAGCAAATTCTGTTCAGAACCTCACCTTTTCAGAGATGTTTTCTTGAAAATTCTTTAAAGTTGAAAGAGATTCAGCCCAATCCACCATGTGTATCCAAAGTCGTACTCAGTCATTACTTTTGACTTTGCCTTTGTGACTAGATGCTTTGATAATTTAGCCACAATTTTTCACTGAAAGCTTTACAAATGTATAACTCCGGTTCTATTAAGTAGATGTATTTTGTTTTGGTCTCAAATTATTGACTACATTCTACTCTGTTTTTCTAAATTGGAGTGGGATTTTTCTGGTGTTGTATTTTTACTTTCACTGTTTGAGAGCTAAATAAATACTTTACACATTGCTTTTAAGCTAAACCTGACTGCTATTGCACCCAGCTACTATAGGGTAAAGTACAGGTAAATTTAGTAATGGTTTGTGGATCACCTCGACAGGGATTGTTGTTGCTGCTTGAGAAGTGTCTTCACTCCCCTTAACCAAAACCCCAATTCCCTATAACCACTCTCTGAATATGATTTAGAAAGTTCAAAGCGCAACTAGATTGAAGTTAGGTGCAAAAATATCTTGGTTCACTAGTTCACAGTCACACTTTATTAAATGTGAATTTATACTCAAACGCAATTTTCTCCTGTGTGGTATAATGTTATAATCAAGTAGACTCACAGAGGTTGGTGTTCCAGGACAGGGATGCCTTGCAAAATAGCGAACTCTGACAAACTTGTGAGTATGTAGGTAGTCACATAAATGTTAAAGATTCTTTACCACCTTGAAAACAGTGAGATATTTTTTTCGTTTTTAGAGCATTTATAAATCTCTTTTGAGGGTGGGAAGGCCAGTATCACCTCAAAATTGATGAGAGGTATTGCAAAGGGTTTTTCTACAGAAAGAAAAATGTTCTCATGGGGCATGGATCAAAAGTAGTAAAATCCAATTTCACAGTACTTACACATGTAAATGTACACCCGTTACATTTGCGCATGTGAAAATGTCACGGTCGACGAGGAAGTTGAAATTTACAAAATCATTTTAAAAATGATTTATAGGAGACTGTGGCTTTTGCAGGCTTCCAATGAGTGCCCCTTAAATTCTATCTGCATTTCTACCCTTTTCTTAGGCACTGGAAGCCTGGGGTCTGATCATAAAACATTTTGGACTGGTGCTTTATTATGTCCTTTGAGGTAAGTTAAGTCTATGTTTAGTGTAGACACTTTTTATCGCTGTGTTTTCAAAGACATTTTTTGAGACTGCAATGTGTGACAAGAATGCTTGGGCATATTTGTGGTGTAACAGTAGCAGTAGCAGTGATGGCTTGAAATTATTGTGCTGTTGTGTTTTTCTGCTACATTATTGTAGTTGTGGTGTTGCACTGTGGTTGTTGTGGTGTATTCTGTTTTGACTTTTATTGTGCTCTGATATGGTTTATGCTATTATTTTGCTTTGTGTTATGTTACTTTGTTTTGTTCTGACATTCTCAAGATGTCAGCAAATCCTGATACATTTCTTGCCTAAAGCACCATGTTCTTTTAAACATCCTGTGACAAATACCTATTTACCAGTGTCCATGGGGGTAAACTACAGATGCTGTAACTCTCCAGCTAATAAAGACACCAGTCAACTCACGTGAATTCAGAGACCCTCCCAATGTTCGATGTATGTGTTACAGCCTCCAGGTGTTTCAATAGTATACTTTACTCCTGCTTCACTGAACTATGCCCAGCCCCACACTTACCTGGAACGGTCCTCCAGTCAGTCAAGGCCCTTCCAGACCGGACTCCATTGCCCTGAGGATCCTTCTTCACTCCTTCAGCTGTCTCTGTGCTCTGTTTTCACCCCTGTTTTTTACTCTGTTCCTCTGCCAACCGTTTTTACCCCTGTGACCTGTCAAATTTGAGCCTCTTGCTTTTGTGTTTTTTGGGCTCCCCCGTGCATTTTGCTGTGTTGTGCTCTTCTGGGCTATTTGTTGCTCTTTTGTGCTCCTTTGTGCTACCCTTTTCTCTTTTGTGATACTTTGTGCCTTTCTTTGCACTTTTGTGGTTTGTTGTGCTATACTTTACTTCATTGTGCTCCTTTGTTCTAATCTATACTCTTTTGTTTGATTCTGTGCTACTCGCTGCTAATCCCTTCTCTTTTGTGCCAGTTTCTGCCCTTTCTGGCTTTTTGTGCTTTTTTCTGTCTCGCTTTTGAGCCTCTTGCTCCCTCATTGCACTCCCAGCAGCCCCCAGCCCTTCCTGAACTCCTGCCTAATGTCCCCACTCCATAACTGCACTCGTGCCATGTTCGCCTCTGCTCCTGGACTGCAGTAGCCCAGCCCACCGTTCTCCTGGGCTACTCGCTTCTCCCTGCTACTCCCCTCTCTCAGGACCTAATTAATAGCAGCCGCTGTGTGACCCCATTGAGGAGTTGCCTAGGCCCAACCGTACACTTATCTAGACTAGTTTTCTAGCCAGTCAAAGCCCTTGTGGACCCGGATCCATTGCCTTGAGGCTCCCACTTCACTCCTATTCCCCTGCTCTCTGTTGTCACTCCTGTTTTCTCTTGGTTCCTCTGCTCTACTTTTTCACTCTTGGGGACAGTCAAATTTGTGCCTCTCGCTTTTGTGCTCTTTTCAACTCTTTTCTGCCCTTCTGTACTGTTTTGTGCTCTTTTGTGCTATGCCTTGCGCTATTGTACTCCGCTGTGCTATTCTTTGCCCTTTTGTGTTACTTTGTGATATTCTTTGCTCTTTTGTGCTCTGTTGTGCTATATTTGCTGTAGTATGCTCACTTGTTCTAATCTTTACTAAACTTTGCTCTTTTTTGCCATTCTGGGCTATTCACTGCTATTCTCTGCTCTTTTGAGCCAGTTACTGCCCTTAAGGGCTTTTTGTGCTTTTGCACTTTCTCTCTTGCTTCTGGGCCTTCTGCACCCTCTGCTACTCCACTCCTTCCCATATCCCGCCTCCCCACTCCTTACCTGCGCTCCTTCTGTGTTCTCCTTCCTCCCTCTTCTGTTCTGCTGTAGCCCTGCTACCCTGCAGTGCTCCCTCCTCCCAAGATCTACTTAGTGGCAGGCGATGTGTGGCCGTCCCACTAGCACGCTGAAGCTGCACCAAAGGCAAGTACATATCCACTAGTCCATGCCTGAACCATGCCCACCACCAGGAACCCTTATCTGACCAGCCCCCAGCAATTCTCCGCAGAGCGCCTTTGACAGCGTGACCCTGTGCGCCTCTCCTCCCACTTCTGCTGTGCCTCATCACACAACACAGTTGGAGCTTTCACGATGCACTCATTGCCAGTCCTCCTGCAGCAAAATACCACACAAATCCCTCAGACACAAGCAACAACATTAAACCTTCAACTTAACACTGCCAAACTTGCCAAACCCACACCCCAGCAACCTCTCACATGATTCTCAACACACGGCCTCTCAGCACACATACTACCAAGAACTGAGATCTTCTCAGCAACTACACACAGAAACCTCAGTCAACCCAACATCACTGTGGCTATCCCTATGAGCTTCAAGATCGCACAACAGGACCACTTTTACACACCAGAAGGGGGACTCGCCATCACTCACAAGGACACCATCAAATGCTTTACATCCCGGGAGAACAACACCCCCTTCATGGAGCGCCTGCACTTTAAACTGCAAACAGGGACAGCTTCACCTTAAAGGGGACCCTTGCCTACCAACTGGACTGTGAACCAACTTCAGATGTCTCATCACAGTCTTCATTGCCCCCTTTACCTTCAGCTCCAGGGGCTTCATACTACTCAGTGATCTCAATTTCCATCTAGAAAACTGAACAGGCCCCTGCTCCACAACCTCTTCGAAAGCTTGAACAACAATGGGACTCACCCAGCTCACCCTACAGTGATCCCTTGCCTACTGACCACCTGGACCACGAAACAACTTCAGGAGGCTCGTCATGGACTTCATCCCCCCCTCACCATTACATACAGGGACTTCATGCTACTCAGTGATCTCAATTTCCACTTAGGGGACTGAACAGACGCTTGCTCCACAGCAGTCCTTAAAAGCCTGGACTACATAAGACTCACCCAGCTTGTCACAGACTCAACACACAGTGCAAGACATACAATGGACCTAATCTTCACCACCAGTGACAGGATCATAAACACCTCCAACTCACCACTCATAGGGACAGACCACTTCATCATTCACTTCTGAATCACCACACCGCAAGTCAACACACCTACCAGCAGTAATCATTCAGACGGTCTACTCTGGGGGCCCAGTGGATCCATGCTCCCACCACATCTTCAAAATGGGAGGATCATTTATCAGCAATACCCTCACCTACATAATCAACACCTCCATTAGATCTGCCACCTTCCTGAAAGACAGAAACCATGCAGCAGTCAACACCCTCCTTGGCTTAGCTGGATCAATCGGCAATCACTCTGGAAACGTTTCCCTCAATTTTAGTGCCAAACATAAAAGAGAAACAAAAATGTGGGGCAACAATCTTACAGCTTCCAAAATAAAGTGTTTGTTTATTTGTCTCCCCACATATTTTAATATCATGGAAGACTCTTAATGTACCGGCCTCCGTACTAAAGACCCATCTTTAAGATTTTGCATGGCTTTCTTTTTCTTCTAGGGTCGAAACATTGACGATAATGTTGTTATTTTGCCTGTACTGGACCTTATGTTCTTTCTATGAGGGAATTTATGAATGCAAGCTGGTATCCCTGCATGTTTTTTTCAATGAACAGATTATTGACTATTGTAATTGCACACGTACACGCTGGGAACAAACTTTTGTAGGGTGTATTGTATATCTTTTTTGTATTCTTTCACAGTACCTTCATAGGAACTGTGTGTGTACACAGGAGCACCCACTGCAGTTTTTTGATGTCATTATTCATTATTGTTTGCAAATGTAGTAGCTGCATTTTTAGTTTTGCTTTATTTTGTTCTCAATGCTCTTTCCCTTCTTTTTGTTCAAAACCAGTATGTGTTTACTGTTGAGGACTATGTAATATTTGAATTATATTATTCTGTAGGTCTTCGTGGGACCATGTAGTTATAGGCACTACTTGATGCTGGGGAAGGTAAAACTATAGCAGGACTTGTCTGGGACTACATTCGAACCAGGCTGCATTGCAGTCATCCTAAACTTTCAGATTTGACCCAGTCTAGCACGATCACATAGCCTCTGTTGGCACCTTATGCTTTTAAGCAATACATTTCATGTTTATTCTTTAAAATCTCATGTCTCGACCTCAGGGTTCCCTAACCTTATAAAAAAACTTGGCCTTTGGCATTGTTCCTCTATATGGTTATGGAACTCCTTGGTGACTTGAAATATCCTTATAATGTATGGCAAGGGGTACCTTATCACCAATTTAATTGTAATAATTCCAGGTGAAGTCCAATCTTCCTTGTGATTTTAAGAAAAGCTTAAACTCCATGCCTAAGTCATTTCAATAATAAACAATGGATAGTTTGCATCCAATAAGTGTATAGGACTTCTTCAACTCTATTTTTTATTTCAGAATACAATCTTTTGATGGGAAAATAGTGAAAAGTGAGAGAAAGGGATGCAATAGTGGATGGGAAGTCAGTAGTAAAAGTGGTGAAAGGAGACAGAATGATGAATGGAGATAGAATGGTGGATAGAGAGATAATGATGCATATCAACAAACTTGAGAATAAGGAGAGAATGATGCACTGAGATACAACAGTGAATAGAATACAAAAGTAAATGGAGAAAGGTATTTGGAAAAAGAATGGTGAAAGTGGTGAATGAAGAGAGAATAGCAGATAGAGGGGCATGGACAGAAGTTGCATGGTGGCTGTTAGTTCAATGGTTAATTGAGAATGAATGGTTCAAGGGAGTTATACTTACCCAGGGGAGTGCAAAGTCACTCCATCCACAGAACCAGGACATTGCATATGTGAAGATACTCAAGAAATGTGTAATACATTTTGAGGAGCCTTCAGTCTTCTTCCTCTATTTAGTTAAGGAACTCCGCTGTGAATTTAAATATCCTTTTAATGTACAGCAGGAGGTACTTTATCTCTCATATAATTGCAATCATTCTAGGTGAAGTCCACTCCTTCTTGTATTTTTACGAAAGAAGCTTAAACTCCATTTCTAAATCATTTAAATCATTAACAATGGATAGTTTGCATCCAGTAAGTGTATTGGACTTTTCAACTCTTTATTTGTTTTGGAACACAATCTTTTAGGGGAAATGTTGAAAAGTGAGAGAATGGTTAATGAGGATGCATTGGTGAAGAGAAGACAACAGTAAAAGTGGTGAATGGAGATAGAATGATGAACGGAGAGAGAATGGCCAATGGAGAGATAATGGTGAATGGGGGCACAATTGTGAATACGGAGAGAATGATGCATGGGGCTACAATGGTGAATGTACATAGAAAAGTAAACAGATACAGGTAACTGGAAAAAGAATGGTGAAAGTGGTAAATGGAGAGAGGTAAACAGACAGAAGGGGCATGGAGAGAGGTTGTGGGGTAGCTATTAGTTGAATGGTGAATGGGGGTGAATGGTACCACAAAGTTATCCTCACTCAGGGGAGTGCACAGTCACTCCAGCCACAGAACGAGGACTCTGCATGTATGAAGATAATCAAAAAATGTGTAATACTTTTTGGGGTGCTGGTTCCTAAAGCTATACCCCATTATTTACTGTCCACCACTAGAGATGGATGGGTTAATGACACTAGTGACAGCATCATGGCTAGCACCAGGACTACCTCACCTTCAGACATCCCACAACTTACCACACTGTGAATTCTGTCAGAACACAAGGCCACAATCTGGGAGTGTGTCCTCACTCACCCATCTATGTGCTTCCATTCCACATCCCTATCACCACACTATAACTTTTAAAGCATAACAGTGTGTCAGGCACCGCAGCATTCCATTGCAATTCTAGCAGCAAAGTACAAGCTCTGAGGCTGCTCAGCATGTTGCGGACTCAAGCCTAGCCTCTGAATCACCTCTCACCTCCAGTCATCAATATCCCTGACTTTGCAATGTCCCATTCATCTTGCACACAGAGACCAATACCCCTCAATTTATTCAGCACACCATTTCCAACATTAATTTCAAACAATTTGAAGGATTATGTGATGAGACAGCAGCACAAGTCCCAGTACGAATAGCTGATATGCTCCTCAACTTTTTTAAACAAATCCATTTTAAATGTAAAACATCAAGCCTACTTAGCTCTAATCAACGGCCAGTTTGTTCCAGGGCAAGCAATTCTACTGCCAACCATGTTCAATCTACTCAGAGTGGCACATTACCAATGGTGAAAAAAAAATACCAGGCGCTTATGTGGCAAAGTCACAAGGCTACAAAAGGTGCCCTATTGTCAAATACCCAACAGTGAAGTTCGAACCCCAGTTTGACCCATTTCTTGATCTGATCTTGCAACCTCAGAAAAGGGCTTTATATCTCAGATTCATACTAGGAACACTACAGGTCAAGGCTTATGCGAAATCCTGGACTAAGGGCTGGCATGTGCTTCTGCCCTTTGCTTGCCCAAGAAACGCTGATCCACTTCATGCTGATTTATATCACGCCCTAGCTCCCGAAGGGTTTAGCTTTGTCCCCTGTTTTTACAATGGGAGTTATCACCACAAGGGACCCAGCTGGTTTTCCCCCAACCTCTGAGAATCCAAGAGAGCATGTAGATGACTCAAGAGAAAGTGAAGAAACAGCAAGAGTGTATAGACCACAAAGTCTTTAAAGACTTCATCACATCACACCTCTGGCTCATCAGATCGACTAGGAAATCAGCAGTTCAATAGAGACTCAACACCAATGAGCACAATAGCAAGGAACTTTTCACCATAGTCAAGAAATTCACAAACCCTGACAGGGACCCCACAGACATCCCACCCTCCCAAGACTTCTGCTACAGTCTCGCCACCTTCTTCACCGGAAACTTCAGGATATTTACGAAGGCTTTGCAAGCAAAGGACTGTGCCCTCCACCCACCAGCACCACCATGTATGTTTATCACCAACCGATCATGGAACACTGGACCCTGCTTACCCAGGAAGATAACCTCAAGCTCATGAATACCTCCACTCTGGGGCACCCTTGGACCCATGCCCCCACCACATCTTTAATCAAGCCAACGCCATCATTGCTCTCAAGCTATGCCACACCATCAACTGCTCCAGTGAAACAGCTACCTTCCCAGATGCCTAGAAACACACGAAGATAAAGCCCCTCCTGAAGAAACCTTCTGCAGACCCTACGGTGCTGAAAAACTACAGACCTATCTCATTACTCCCTTTTCCAGCCACGGCAACCGAAAAAGCTATCAACGCACAGCTCACCAAGTTCATCGAAGCCAACCACATCCTTGCACCCTCCTAATTCAGAAGCAACCACAGCACCGAAACTGCACTCCTAGCAGCCACAGATGACATTCGCACCCTTGTCGACCGTGGCATGACAGCTGCTCTCATCCTCCTCAACCTCTCCGCCACCTTTGATACCATCTCTCACATCACCCTGACTCCGGCACCTGCTACAAAGCCCTGGAATGGATCCGCTCCTTCCTCACCGGCTGAATCCAGAGAGTCAGGCTCTAACCCTTTACCTCTGAGCTAATGGAACCAGACGCGAAGTTCCCCAGGGCTCTTCCCTGAGCCCCACCCTCTTCGACATCTACATGACTGTAGGAGGCTGGACTGGCTTGTAGTGAGTACCAAGGGGTACTTGCACCTTGCACCAGGCCCAGTTATCCCTTATTAGTGTATAGGGTGTCTAGCAGCTTAGGCTGATAGATAATGGTAGCTTAGCAGAGCAGCTTAGGCTGAACTAGGAGACGAGACGTGTGAAGCTACTACAGTACCACTTAGGGGGTGCCGAAGTTCCCCCACCAAAATACCGCTCCGCGGTCGAAAGACCGCTGAGGGTATTTTGGGATTTGCCCAGGGCTGGCGGGCGGCCGCCAAAAGGCCGCCCGCCAGCCCAGGGCAAATCAACCTTCCCACGAGGACGCCGGCTCAGAATTTAGCCGGCGTAGTGGGAAGGTGCGACGGGTGCAGTGGCACCCGTCGCGTATTTCAGTGTCTGCATAGCAGACACTGAAATACCTTGTGGGGCCCTCTTACGGGGGCCCCTGCAGTGCCCATGCCATTTGCATGGGCACTGCAGGGGCCCCCAGGGGCCCCGCGGCACCCCCTACCGCCATCCTGTTCCTGGTGGGAGACCCGCCAGGAACAGGATGGCGGTAGGGGGTGTCAGAATCCCCATGGCGGCGGAGCACGCTCCGCCGCCATGGAGGATTCTGCAGGGCAGCGGGAAACCGGCGGGAGACCGCCGGTTTCCCGCATCTGACCGCGGCCGAACGGCCGCGGTCAGAATGCCCTGCGGGACACAGCCGGTCTGTCGGCGGTGCTCCCGCCGACCCTGGCCCCGGCGGTCTCGGACCGCCGGGGTCAGAATGACCCCCATAGTGTCATATGCACAATATCATAAGAAAACACAATACACTTTATTTTTATGACAATATGCCAAAGTATCTTAGAGTGTACCCTCAGTGAGAGGATAGGAAATATACACAAGATATATATACACAATAGCAAAAATATGCAGTATAGTCTTAGAAAACAGTGCAAACAATGTATAGTTACAATAGGATGCAATGGGGAAACATAGGGATAGGGGCAACACAAACCATATACTCCAAAAGTGGAATGCGAACCACGAATGGACCCCAAACCTATGTGACCTTGTAGAGGGTCGCTGGGACTATTAGAAAATAGTGAGAGTTAGAAAAATAACCCTCCCCAAGACACTGAAAAGTGAGTGCAAAGTGCACTAAAGTTCCCCTAAGGACAAAGAAGTCGTGTTAGAGGAATAATGCAGGAAAGACACAAACCAACAATGCAACAACTGTGGATTTCCAATCTAGGGAACCTGTGGAACAAGGGGACCAAGTCCAAAAGTCACAAGCAAGTCGGAGATGGGCATATGCCCAGGAAATGCCAGCTGTGGATGCAAAGAAGCTTCTACTGGACAGAAGAAGCTGAGGTTTCTACAGGAACGAAAAGGGCTAGAGACTTCCCCTTTGGTGGACGGATCCCGCTCGCCGTGGAAAGTTGTGCAGAAGTGTATTCCCGCCGAAAGAACGCCAACAAGCCTTGCTAGCTGCAAATCATATGGTTAGCATTTTTGGATGCTGCTGTGGCCCAGGAGAGACCAGGAGGTCGCAAATTGGACCAGGAGAGAGAGGGGACGTCGCGCAAGACAAGGAGCCCTCTCAGCAACAGGTAGCATCCAGAGAAGTGCCAGAAACAGGCACTACAAGGATGCGTGAAACGGTGCTCACCCGAAGTCGCACAAAGAAGTCCCACGTCGCCGGAGACCAACTTAGAAAGTCGTGCAATGCAGGTTAGAGTGCCGTGGACCCAGGCTTGGCTGTGCACAAAGGATTTCTGCCGGAAGTGCACAGGGGCCGGAGTAGCTGCAAAAGTCGCGGTTCCCAGCAATGCAGTCTAGCGAGGTAAGGCAAGGACTTACCTCCACCAAACTTGGACTGAAGAGTCACTGGACTGTGGGGGCCACTTGGACAGAGTTGCTGGATTCCAGGGACCTCGCTCGTCATGCTGAGAGGAGACCCAAGGGACCGGTAATGCAGCTTTTTGGTGCCTGCGGTTGCAGGGGGAAGATTCCGTCGACCCACGGGAGATTTCTTCGGAGCTTCTAGTGCAGAGAGGAGGCAGACTGCCCCCACAGCATGCACCACCAGGAAAACAGTTGAGAAGGCGGCAGGATCAGCGTTACAGAGTTGGAGTAGTCGTCTTTGCTACTATGTTGCAGTTTTGCAGGCTTCCAGTGCGGTCAGCAGTCGATTCCTTGGTAGAAGGTGAAGAGAGAGATGCAGAGGAACTCGGCTGAGCTCTTGCATTCGTTATCTAAAGTTTCCCCAGAGACAGAGACCCTAAATAGCCAGAAAAGAGGGTTTGGCTACCTAGGAGAGAGGATAGGCTAGCAACACCTGAAGGAGCCTATCAGAAGGAGTCTCTGACGTCACCTGGTGGCACCGGCCACTCAGAGCAGTCCAGTGTGCCAGCAGCACCTCTGTTTCCAAGATGGCAGAGGTCTGGAGCACACTGGAGGAGCTCTGGACACCTCCCAGGGGAGGTGCAGGTCAGGGGAGTGGTCACTCCCCTTTCCTTTGTCCAGTTTCGCGCCAGAGCAGGGCTAAGGGGTCCCCTGAACCGGTGTAGACTGGCTTATGCAGAATTGGGCACATCTGTGCCCAACAAAGCATTTCCAGAGGCTGGGGGAGGTTACTCCTCCCCTGCCTTCACACCATTTTCCAAAGGGAGAGGGTGTAACACCCTCTCTCAGAGGAAGTCCTTTGTTCTGCCATCCTGGGCCAGGCCTGGCTGGACCCCAGGAGGACAGATGCCTGTCTGAGGGGTTGGCAGCAGCAGCAGCTGCAGTGAAACCCCAGGAAGGGCAGTTTGGCAGTACCAGAGTCTGTGCTACAGACCACTGGGATCATGGGATTGTGCCAACTATGCCAGGATGGCATAGAGGGGGCAATTCCATGATCATAGACATGTTACATGGCCATATTCGGAGTTACCATTGTGAAGCTACATATAGGTAGTGACCTATATGTAGTGCACGCGTGTAATGGTGTCCCCGCACTCACAAAGTTCAGGGAATTGGCTCTGAACAATGTGGGGGCACCTTGGCTAGTGCCAGGGTGCCCTCACACTAAGTAACTTTGCACCTAACCTTTACCAGGTAAAGGTTAGACATATAGGTGACTTATAAGTTACTTAAGTGCAGTGTAAAAGGGCTGTGAAATAACGTGGACGTTATTTCACTCAGGCTGCAGTGGCAGGCCTGTGTAAGAATTGTCAGAGCTCCCTATGGGTGGCAAAAGAAATGCTGCAGCCCATAGGGATCTCCTGGAACCCCAATACCCTGGGTACCTCAGTACCATATACTAGGGAATTATAAGGGTGTTCCAGTAAGCCAATGTAAATTGGTAAAATTAGTCACTAGCCTGTTAGTGACAATTTGGAAAGAAATGAGAGAGCATAACCACTGAGGTTCTGATTAGCAGAGCCTCAGTGAGACAGTTAGTCACTACACAGGTAACACATTCAGGCACAATTATGAGCACGGGGGCCCTGGTGAACAGGGTCCCAGTGACACATACAACTAAAACAACATATATACAGTGAAAAATGGGGGTAACATGCCAGGCAAGATGGTACTTTCCTACACAACCCCCCCCCCAAACGAAGGACAATAAGACTAGCCATGACCTGATGAGTCTTCATTGTCTAAGTGGAAATATCTGGAGAGTCCATCTGCATTGGAGTGGCTACTCCCAGGTCTATGTTCCACTGTATAGTCCATTCCCTGTAGGGATATGGACCACCTCAACAATTTAGGATTTTCACCTTTCATTTGTTTTAGCCAAAGTAGAGGTTTGTGGTCTGTCTGAACAATGAAGTGAGTGCCAAACAGGTATGGCCTCAACTTCTTCAGAGCCCAGACCACAGCAAAGGCCTCCCTCTCTATGGCAGACCAACGCTTTTCTCTAGGGGTCAACCTCCTACTAATAAAAGCAACAGGTTGATCCTGGCCCTCAGAATTAAGTTGTGATAGGACTGCCCCTACTCCTAATTCAGATGCATCAGTTTGGACATAGAATTTTTTAGAGTAACAAGGGCTTTTCAGGACAGGTGCAGAGCACATGGCCTGCTTCAGCTCCTCAAAAGCTTTCTGACAGCTAGCTGTCCACAATACCTTTTTAGGCATCTTTTTGGATGTGAGGTCATTAAGAGGGGCTGCAATGGAGCCATAGTTCTTAATGAACCTCCTGTAATACCCAGTGAGGCCTAGGAAGGCTCTCACCTGAGTCTGAGTGGTAGGGGGAACCCAATCAATAATTGTTTGGATTTTCCTCTGAAGTGGTGCAATCTGTTCCCCACCAACAAGGTGTCCCAGATAAACCACCTTCCCCTGCCCTATCTGGCACTTTGAAGCCTTGATAGTGAGGCCTGCCTTTTGCAGGGCCTCCAAAACTTTCCATAGGTGGACCAGGTGATCATCCCAGCTGGAGCTAAAGACAGCTATATCGTCCAAATATGCTGCACTGAAAGCTTCCAGGCCTTGCAGGACTGTATTCACCAACCTCTGAAAAGTGGCAGGTGCATTTTTCAAACCAAAAGGCATTACAGTAAACTGGTAATGGCCTCCAATGGTTGAAAATGCAGTCTTAGGTTTAGCATCTTCTGACAATTTGATCTGCCAATACCCTGCAGTCAAATCAAAAGTGCTTAGATACTTGGCAGATGCCAGTGTCTATGAGCTCATCTGCCTTGGGTATAGGGTGAGCATCAGTTTTGGTTACCAAGTTGAGACCTCTATAGTCTACACAAAACCGCATTTCCTTCTTTCCATCTTTGGAATGAGGTTTTGGTACAAGTACCACAGGAGAAGCCCATGGACTTTCAGAGTGCTCAACCACTCCTAGTTCTAACATTTTCTGGACCTCTTGCTTTATGCAGTCCCTGACATGGTCAGGCTGCCTATAGATCTTACTTTTGACAGGTAAACTGTCTCCAGTATCTATAGTGTGCTCACACCAAGAAGTGGTACCTGGCACAGTAGAGAAGAGTTCAGAGAATTGATCTAGGAGATTTATGCAATGGTCTTTCTGCTCAGCAGTAAGACAATCAGCCAAAACTACACCTTCCACAAGAGCATCTTGTTCTGTGGAAGAGAAGAGATCAGGTAGAGGATCACTGTCTTCTTCCTGTCCCTCATCAGTTGCCATGAGCAGGGTGAGATCAGCCCTGTCATAGTAGGGTTTCAGGCGGTTGACATGGAGCACCCTAAGGGGACTCCTGGCAGTGCCCAAGTCAACTAAATAGGTGACTTCTCCCTTCTTTTCAACAATTGTGTGGGGTCCACTCCATTTATCTTGGAGTGCTCTTGGGGCCACAGGCTCCAAGACCCACACTTTCTGCCCTGGTTGGTACTGAACCAAAACAGCCTTCTGATCATGCCATTGCTTCTGGAGCTCTTGGCTGGCCTGAAGGTTTTTGCTGGCCTTTTTCATGTACTCAGCCATCCTTGATCTGAGGCCAAGTACATAATCCACAATATCCTGCTTAGGAGCTTTTAAAGGTTGTTCCCAACCCTCCTTTACAAGTGTGAGTGGACCCCTAACAGGGTGTCCAAAAAGAAGTTCAAAGGGGCTGAAGCCCACTCCTTTCTGGGGTACCTCCCTGTAGGCAAAAAGGAGGCATGGTAGAAGGATATCCCATGTCCTGCGGAGTTTTTCAGGGAGACCCATAATCATGCCTTTGAGAGTTTTATTAAATCTCTCCACCAGTCCATTTGTTTGTGGATGATAGGGTGTAGTGAACTTGTAAGTTACACCACACTCCTTCCACATGGCCTTTAAGTATGCAGACATGAAATTGCTTCCCCTGTCTGATACTACTTCCTTTGGGAAGCCCACCCTAGAAAATATTCCCAGGAGGGCCTTTGCCACTGCAGGTGCTGTAGTGGTCCTTAAAGGAATTGCTTCAGGGTATCTTGTGGCATGGTCCACTACCACTAAGATAAATCTATTGCCTGAAGCAGTAGGAGGGTCAAGGGGGCCAACTACGTCAACCCCTACCCTTTCAAAGGGAACCCCAACCACAGGCAGTGGAATAAGGGGTGCCTTTGGAGTGCCACCTGTCTTGCCACTGGCTTGACAGGTTTCACAGGACTTACAAAATTCCTTTGTGTCCTCAGACATCCTAGGCCAATGAAACAGGGGAACAAGCCTGTCCCAAGTTTTCATTTGCCCCAGATGTCCAGCTAGGGGAATGTCGTGGGCTAGAGTTAGGAGGAACTTTCTGTACTCCTGAGGAATCACTAATCTCCTGGCAGCTCCAGGTTTAGGATCCCTATGCTCAGTGTACAAGAGGTTGTCCTCCCAGTAAACTCTGTGAGAGTCACTGACATTCCCATTAGCCTGTTTGACAGCTTGCTGTCTGAGACCCTCTAATGTGGGACAGGTTTGCTGTGCCACACTCAGCTCCTCTCTGGCAGGCCCCCCTTCACCCAAAAGCTCAGCAGTGTCTGCTTCAAGCTCCTCTGGTGTAGGTTCTGCACAGGGAGGGAATTCTTCTTCCTCAGAAGTTGAATCCACTGTAGAGGGAGGGATAGTAGGAAGTGGTTTGCTTCTACTAGCCCTAGCTTTAGGGAGCACTTGGTCCATTGTTCCAGGATCCAAGCTTCCCTGTCCTTTTTGCTTTTTGGCCTGAGCCCTGGTTAAAGCAAAAATATGCCCTGGGATGCCCAGCATTGCTGCATGGGCCTCCAACTCCACATCTGACCAAGCTGATGTCTCCAAATCATTTCCTAGTAGACAGTCTACAGGTAAATCTGTGGCTACCACAACTTTCTTTGGACCAGTAACCCCCCCCCCCCCCCAGTTGAGATTAACAACAGCCATGGGGTGGCTAAGTGTGTTGTTGTGAGCATCGGTTACTTGGTACTGGTGACCAAGTAGGTGTTGTTCAGGGTGGACCAGTTTCTCTATGACCATAGTCACACTGGCTCCAGTGTCCCTGTAGGCCTGAACCTCAACACCATTTATTAGGGGTAGCTGCTTGTACTTATCCATATTAAGGGGACAAGCAACTAAGGTGGCTAAATCAATAGCCCCCTCAGAGACTAACACAGCCTCTGTGGCTTCCCTAACAAGGCCAACCCCAACTAAGTTACCAATAGTGAGCCCAGCTACTCCCTTGGATTGGCTATTAGTAGGTTTGCTCCCACCACCACTGCTATTAGTAGGGACACTAGGGGTAGCAGTAGGGGTTGTAGTGGTAGGAGCATTGGTGCTTTTCTTTGGACAACTGGGATCTGTTGTCCAATGGCCTTTTATTTTACATAAATAGCACCATGGTTTCTTTTCCTTGTTCTGATTAAAGGAGGATTTGGACCCACCACCCCCACCAGAGTGTTTTTGTGGGCCTGATGAAGACTCATTTTTAGATTTGTCCCCACCCTTGTCTGAAGACTTACCATCCTTCTTTTTGTTGCCATCTTTGTCACCCCCTGTATGAACTTTTCTGTTCACCCTTGTTCTGACCCATTTGTCTGCCTTCTTTCCCAATTCTTGGGGAGAGGTCAGATCAGAGTCCACCAAGTACTGGTGCAACAAATCAGACACACAATTATTATGAATATGCTCTCTCAGGATTAAGTTATACAGGCTGTCATAATCAGTAACTTTACTGCCATGTAACCACCCCTCCAAGGCCTTCACTGAATGGTCAATGAAATCAACCCAGTCTTGTGAAGACTCCTTTTTGGTCTCTCTGAACTTTATCCTGTATTGTTCAGTGGTTAAGCCATAACCATCCAGGAGTGCATTCTTAAGAACTTGGAAATTATTGGCATCATTTTCTTTCACAGTAAGGAGCCTATCCCTACCTTTTCCACTAAATGATAGCCATAGGATAGCAGCCCACTGCCTTTGAGGGACATCCTGTACAACACAGGCCCTCTCAAGTGCAGCAAACCACTTGTTAATGTCATCCCCCTCCTTATAAGGGGGAACTATCTTGTGCAGATTCCTGGAATCATGCTCTTTTGCAGGATGACTATGGGGAATACTGCTGCTGCCACCATGGGTATCTAAACCCAACTTCTGTCTTTCCTTCTCTAGTTCAAAAGACTGTCTATCCAAATCCAGCTGTTGCTTTTTAAGCTTCAGTCTGGTTTGTTCCACCCTCAACTTATTGAGTTCCCTCTCTAACATTCTGTCATCAGGGCTGGTGGGAGGGACATTCCTAGATACAGAGGTATGATGGGAATGAACAGAAGGAGACCTGTCCCTTACAGAAGCCACCCTAACAGCTTGGCTAACAGAAACATCACTACCAGTATGGTGAGAATAAATGCTTTTGCTATGATGTGAGACAACACTATTTGTATGGTGTGGCTCATCATCATTACCAACTATGCTAGACTGTCTAGTAATGGGCAGGCTTGGAAGTTTCTTTCCTGAATCTTTTCCTGGGGGAGTCCCTGGATCAGATTGAGAACCATTAGCTACTTTTTCAACAGATGGGGCACTTTTAGCCTTATCATGTTCTCTAAGCATGTTAAGTAACAGTTCCAAGGAAGGATTCTTCCCTGCACTCAAACCTCTCTCTATGCAGAGACTCCTTGCTCCTTTCCAGCTAAGGTGATCATATGCAAGTTTGGACAGATCAACATTTTGGCCTGTGCCAGACATTTTTAGAGAGAGTTAAAGTGATAGAAAAAGAGAAAAAAGTTTGTCAGAGCTTTTAGAAAGACAGAGAAAAAAACTTTTAAAACTTTTTAGTACTTTTTAGAAAGTTTAGAAGTACTTTTCAGCACTTAGAAAAGAGTGAAAAGAGGAAATGCAAAACTTTTTGGCTATGTGTATATACACTGACCTTGTTTTGTATATTTTTCTCTTATGAAAAGTACAATGAGAAGAGTGGTAAGTAGTCTCAAAGCACTTATCCCACCGCTGCCACCAATGTAGGAGGCTGGACTGGCTTGTAGTGAGTACCAAGGGGTACTTGCACCTTGCACCAGGCCCAGTTATCCCTTATTAGTGTATAGGGTGTCTAGCAGCTTAGGCTGATAGATAATGGTAGCTTAGCAGAGCAGCTTAGGCTGAACTAGGAGACGTGTGAAGCTACTACAGTACCACTTAGTGTCATATGCACAATATCATAAGAAAACACAATACACAGTTATACTAAAAATAAAGGTACTTTATTTTTATGACAATATGCCAAAGTATCTTAGAGTGTACCCTCAGTGAGAGGATAGGAAATATACACAAGATATATATACACAATAGCAAAAATATGCAGTATAGTCTTAGAAAACAGTGCAAACAATGTATAGTTACAATAGGATGCAATGGGGAAACATAGGGATAGGGGCAACACAAACCATATACTCCAAAAGTGGAATGCGAACCACGAATGGACCCCAAACCTATGTGACCTTGTAGAGGGTCGCTGGGACTATTAGAAAATAGTGAGAGTTAGAAAAATAACCCTCCCCAAGACCCTGAAAAGTGAGTGCAAAGTGCACTAAAGTTCCCCTAAGGACAAAGAAGTCGTGTTAGAGGAATAATGCAGGAAAGACACAAACCAACAATGCAACAACTGTGGATTTCCAATCTAGGGTACCTGTGGAACAAGGGGACCAAGTCCAAAAGTCACAAGCAAGTCGGAGATGGGCATATGCCCAGGAAATGCCAGCTGTGGATGCAAAGAAGCTTCTACTGGACAGAAGAAGCTGAGGTTTCTACAGGAACGAAAAGGGCTAGAGACTTCCCCTTTGGTGAACGGATCCCTCTTGCCGTGGAGAGTCGTGCAGAAGTGTTTTCCCGCCAAAAGAACGCCAACAAACCTTGCTAGCTGCAAATCATGCGGTTAGCATTTTTGGATGCTGCTGTGGCCCAGGAGGGACCAGGAGGTCGCAAATTGGACCAGGAGAGAGAGGGGACATGGAGCAAGGCAAGGAGCCCTCTCAGCAGCAGGTAGCACCCAGAAAAGTGCCAGAAACAGGCACTACAAGGATGCGTGAAATGGTGCTCACCCGAAGTCACACAAAGAAGTCCCACGTCGCCGGAGACCAACTTAGAAAGTCATGCAATGCAGGTTAGAGTGCTGTGGACCCAGGCTTGGATGTGCACAAAGGATTTCCGCCGGAAGTGCACAGGGGCCGGAGTAGCTGCAAAAGTCGCGGTTCCCAGCAATGCAGTCTAGCGAGGTGAGGCAAGGACTTACCTCCACCAAACTTGGACTGAAGAGTCACTGGACTGTGGCGGCCACTTGGACAGAGTTGCTGGATTCGAGGGACCTCGCTCGTCGTGCTGAGAGGAGACCCAAGGGACCGGTAATGCAGCTTTTTGGTGCCTGCGGTTGCAGGGGGAAGATTCCGTCGACCCACGGGAGATTTCTTCGGTGCTTCTAGTGCAGAGAGGAGGCAGACTACCCCCACAGCATGCACCACCAGGAAAACAGTCGAGAAGGCAGCAGGATCAGCGTTACAGAGTTGCAGTAGTCGTCTTTGCTACTATGTTGCAGTTTTGCAGGCTTCCAGCGCGGTCAGCAGTCGATTCCTTGGTAGAAGGTGAAGAGAGAGATGCAGAGGAACTTGGCTGAGCTCTTGCATTCGTTATCTAAAGTTTCCCCAGAGACAGAGACCCTAAATAGCCAGAAAAGAGGGTTTGGCTACCTAGGAGAGAGGATAGGCTAGCAACACCTGAAGGAGCCTATCAGAAGGAGTCTCTGACGTCACCTGGTGGCACCGGCCACTCAGAGCAGTCCAGTGTGCCAGCAGCACCTCTGTTTCCAAGATGGCAGAGGTCTGGAGCACACTGGAGGAGCTCTGGACACCTCCCAGGGGAGGTGCAGGTCAGGGGAGTGGTCACTCCCCTTTCCTTTGTCCAGTTTCGCGCCAGAGCAGGGCTAAGGGGTCCCCTGAACCGGTGTAGACTGGCTTATGCAGAATTGGGCACATCTGTGCCCAACAAAGCATTTCCAGAGGCTGGGGGAGGTTACTCCTCCCCTGCCTTCACACCATTTTCCAAAGGGAGAGGGTGTAACACCCTCTCTCAGAGGAAGTCCTTTGTTCTGCCATCCTGGGCCAGGCCTGGCTGGACCCCAGGAGGACAGATGCCTGTCTGAGGGGTTGGCAGCAGCAGCAGCTGCAGTGAAACCCCAGGAAGGGCAGTTTGGCAGTACCAGGGTCTGTGCTACAGACCACTGGGATCATGGGATTGTGCCAACTATGCCAGGATGGCATAGAGGGGGCAATTCCATGATCATAGACATGTTACATGGCCATATTCAGAGTTACCATTGTGAAGCTACATATAGGTAGTGACCTATATGTAGTGCACGCGTGTAATGGTGTCCCCGCACTCACAAAGTTCAGGGAATTGGCTCTGAACAATGTGGGGGCACCTTGGCTAGTGCCAGGGTGTCCTCACACTAAGTAACTTTGCACCTAACCTTTACCAGGTAAAGGTTAGACATATAGGTGACTTATAAGTTACTTAAGTGCAGTGTAAAATGGCTGTGAAATAACGTGGACGTTATTTCACTCAGGCTGCAGTGGCAGGCCTGTGTAAGAATTGTCAGAGCTCCCTATGGGTGGCAAAAGAAATGCTGCAGCCCATAGGGATCTCCTGGAACCCCAATACCCTGGGTACCTCAGTACCATACACTAGGGAATTATAAGGGTGTTCCAGTAAGCCAATGTAAATTGGTAAAATTAGTCACTAGCCTGTTAGTGACAATTTGGAAAGAAATGAGAGAGCATAACCACTGAGGTTCTGATTAGCAGAGCCTCAGTGAGACAGTTAGTCACTACACAGGTAACACATTCAGGCACACTTATGAGCACTGGGGCCCTGGTGAACAGGGTCCCAGTGACACATACAACTAAAACAACATATATACAGTGAAAAATGGGGGTAACATGCCAGGCAAGATGGTACTTTCCTACAATGACCCTGCTGGTTGAGAACATCAGACACCATGGGCTCAACATCGTCTCACACGCTGACGACACACAGCTCATTTTCTCCCTCACCGATGAACCATCGACAGCCAAAACTAACTTTCACAATGGAATGAAGGCAGTCACCGACTGGATGAGGGACAGCTGCCTCAAACTCAACTCAGACAAGATGGAAATCCTCATCCTGGGGCCTGTCATTTCCACCTGGGATGACACCTGGTGGTCCAGTAGCCTCTGATCTGCCCCACCTCCGACCAACCCCACCCGCAATCTCGACATCATTCTCGACTCATCAATGTCCATGGCCCATCAAGTCAATGCCATTGCCTCATCATGATTCCACACCCTTCGCCTGCTCTGGAAGATTTTCATATGGATCCCCATGGACACAAGATGAACAGTCACCCAGGCACTCGTCAGCAGTAAACTCGACTATCGCAACGCACTCGATGCCGGAGTCAACAAAAAACTCCAAGTAAGACTCCAGAGAATACAGAATGCTGCGGCCAGACTGATCATGGACATGCCCGCCACAGCCACATCTCCGTCCACCTGAGAGGCCCATGATGGCTCCTTGTCAACAAAAGCATCCCCTTCAAACTCCTGACCCACACATACAAGGTAAGACCTGCCTACCTCAACCACTGCCTCTTCTTCACCACCCCCTCCAGGCAACTCAGCACAACTGGCACTCGCTACGATCCCCAGTATCCAGGAGAACACAACTGGAGAAAGATCCTTCTCCTACCTCGCCACGCAGCTCTGGAACATGATGCAGCTCCACCTCAGACAGTCCCCATCCCTGGCTCAGTACAGGAAGGTCCACAGGACCTGGCTCTTCGACTGACCTGCGACCCCCAGCTAACTCCTTGAGACCCCATGGGTGATAAGCCACACTTTATTAATGTTGATTGGTTGATCAAATATGGCATCAGTAATTGCAAGTATGCCCTAACACTTTGTTACAGAAAAGACTGGCAGGAAATGTATCTGGCTGTAGCATCCTACATATATGCTGCCTGGAGGTAAGGCGGACCAGTCAATAGGCAGGCTGGCAGGAGTAACGGTTACAGCAAATCAGGAAATTAAGCCAGTTTACCTGTTATTTTGTCTAGAACATTTGGCTACTAATGGTTTAAGTTGCACTTGCCCTTTGATTTGCAATTGCATTGACAGAGGCTTAGTGTGATTACGTAAGTCATCCTAGGTTTTATTTTTTAAATGAACAACTAATCAGCACTTATAACTGCCTTGTGAGGCACTCTATGCTAGTATATACTCATCTCTGGGGTTCATATACGTCACTGTAGGCTATGCCTTACATGACTGCACTTTAGTTTTCTTTGCAAAGATTAAGAAATGGAGCTGAACTAATATTTTTAAATCTTCCATCATCTTAACTATTAATCACGCATAGCACTTTATTTACTCTCTGAACCGCTATCACATCTCTGCCAGTCCATATTTAGCTTGTAGAACGATTGCACAGCAAGTTGTTGGGCCGCATTTCTCTAGCAGACACGCTGTTTTCATTTTGACTCCTTTCTGCCCTGGAGATGCACCTCTGATTCATTTTATTTCATGCTGCTATTTTGCTACTTAGGCTGTAATTCATATTCTAGGGTGCAGGAGCAGTGGCATAAGGAAACTTGAGGGGGGCCTCCTGCACAGTACATGAGGGACCCCCTCTTCGGACTCACTCAGGAGGTCTCAGACCAATGTTCTGTGCTTAGGAGGGCACCCAGTTGCTCAGCCCCCTGTACTGCGGGGGGGAGCTGTGGGGGCCTTTGTTATGCCAGAGTCCATGCTTCTGGGATTGTTTTTTAAAATATTGTATTACACGAAGTATATTTTGTTTAAAGGTGTTACATGTTTTTAGGTAATCTGTAATTTGCAAATTGTATGCCCATTTATTGTACGGCTTTATTGCAAAAATGAAACAATATATAAAATTAAATGAGTGGCACAACTGCTGGTTTTCATGCAGCATCCCCTCATTGCTGGTGCCTAAGTCAGGACCAGAGCAAGCTCTTAATTTAGGAGGAGATGTTCATAGCATAGATCACTCTACGTTTTGCAACTGACCTTCTAATAGCACAGAGTGGTATTGCCCACTCATTACACCATCATTGCTTGCTTCATTCAGATCCTCCTCCATGCCGACTAGGTCAGCATTTTCTGTGGACTCCATGGCCACAAACTACTTGCCACAGGCCTTCTGCTTTATGGCACATCATAGAATCTCTCCTCCTTCAGTAGGCAGTGCCATTCCTCTGCTCTGCTAGTTAAATCTAAATTAACTATTCGTGACCTCCATGCATCGACCCTCTTGCATCTTTATTACTATTTTGAATATATTAAATGATTTTAAATAGAAATTAAAATACACATATTAAATCTGCTGTTTTGATACAAAGGGGCATATTTACAAGTCCCTTGCGCCACATTAGCATCATTTTTGAGCGCTAATATGGCGTTAGGTCAGCATTTCAAACGTGCTATATCTACAAAGCGCCAGGCATAATGCATGCTTGAAGGCGTTCTGGCGCTGGGCGGCCCGAAAAAATGGTGCAGTGAAATTTACATGATTTCATTGTGCCATTATTTCAATCATTTTAATGCCTGCTCAGAACAGGCGTTAAGATGAGGCACCCATTAAGTTTAATGGGCCTCCCCTTGCTTTGCTCCACTGTCATCAAAATGTTTGATGCTAGTGTAGCAAAGTGCCACAATAGCGCCAAAACCTTTGTCGCTATTGTGCTAACAACCGCCATGGTGCGCCGTATTGTAAGCGCAACCATATATTGTAAGGTGTCGTGGGGGGGACTCACAAAAAGTGGTACATCATCTATTATGTGCTGCTTGCTTGTTAATATGCCCCAAATTATAATTTGGTGGGCTGGAACACTGGGGGTGTAGACACATAAGATGATCAAAGGCCTTCCCATGTCCAGATCGAACTGGGCACAGCATAAGATCATACTGTAATTGTATTTATATAGCGCTTAGTAACCCTGACGAGGCTTTGAAGTGCTTTTCGGTGAGTAGCACGCTACTCCCGAACCCAAAAGGATTAGTGGTGGATTAGTATAGAGAAATATGAGTTAATTTGAGCGTGGAACGTGTGAGGCTGTTATTTGGATTGAACAGAATAATGGAGGGATAGAAGAGGTAAGAATCTAGAAAGTGTTAATTGGAAGATTATAGTAGTGAGATGAGGTTTGTGATGAGTCAAAGGAGAGACACATGAGGGAAGAATTTAGAAGGTGTATGTGGAGCAGCCTTTGGGTTGAAGGGGACTGGGCATAGGATGCAAAGTTGTGTGCCCAGAGCCCAATGAAAAGTGCTGAAGATCTTGCTCCTCTAGCTCTTGAAGCAGGTACCCTGGCTGCTGGGCATGACCCTTGTACCAGATAACTATGGGGATGCATTCCTCAGTTTAGTCTGCTGACTGCTTGTAAGTGGGAAAGCAGCACGTTACGTTTTGGAAAAAAAGCAAATCAGGTCCTGTTCCCACTGATCGTTTGGCAATTATGGTAGGGATACTGAGAAAATGTGGGCACCGTCTAAATTATATCAGTGCACAACCTAAATATTCACCAAAAATGCGCATTATGATTCATTGTGGTTAAATACCAATATCAGTTACTTACAATCTTTAAATACCTCTTAACATAAGGGATAGTTAGATCGATAGATAGATAGATAGATAGATAGATAGATAGATAGATAGATAGATAGATAGATAGATAGATAGATAGATAGATAGATAGATAGATATGAGGACAGTGAATGGACTGACAAAATGAGAGTCTTTAATGCACAAAGTGTTTCCCTAATATGAAGTAAATTTACAATATGCATGTTTTTCAATCCATAACCGGCTGTGCAATTTTTGTAATTGTCATATTCGCGCACTAATTGCGTGCTGAGCCTTTGCATGTCACATAAAAAATCGGAATGGGTTTGGAGAAGATAGAAACCCCAGGGCGGTATCAGAGAAGTGGCTCGGGATAGGTGATACCGTGTTTGTTAGCCCTCACAAACTGGTATCTTCTTCAATCTACACGCACATTTAGGAGTGCACTTGTTACACTTCCTGCGCCCATAAATTGTTCAAGAAGTGATTTGGTTACCGTAGTATAAACAACTTGGTCCAATCAGCCATGATGTTTTAGATGATGTTAAGGGGTAGCTTGTATGCATACGGTCAATAATTTGCTGAAGAAACAAAAGAGATGTTTTGAAAAATCCAAAAGTCAACAATACACCTCACCCCACACATGAGCAATGCATGAATGCGGGTATATTGCAATTGCGTACTAATAGGAAGAGTGAGGGTAATCAGTACTGCACATTTATAACTTAAATACTTCTGCTTGCGCTACATCATGCGTACATGCTGACACAACGCGAAGAGAATTCACATGATAGAGTAAACATCGATTACTATGCGCATGCGCAACTCTGGTTTACGCTTGCGTACTTCAAACATATATGTATATACTATTATGAATTAGGACATACGAGTGTAATCTGTGAGATAGCGCTAGTAGTAAATAATCATTTGTAACAATTTCCGTTAGTGAAATAGCAAATTAAATGCCAGTAAATTTAACTGTCGCCGCCTTCACGCAATGTTTTGAATTCACTTGGTGGTGTGATGCGGGGGACACGCACTTCACCTTTCACTGTTCTGCTGGGACTGTTGAAAAACGGCGGCCTCTGTACACATTTGTCACTCAGCTTCTGTCTGCCTTTTTGTTTACACTGTGAGCACAATGGGAACTATAGTCCTCTCAATACATCATTTATACGTGCATTCTACCTCTGAATGTACAGACAGAGCGGGGCTCTGTGAATAAGCTCTGTGAATATTGCCAAGACACCGTGCTTTGTTCAGCATTATTCTGCACAATAGATATCACACTTTGGAAGTAATTTTCAAAAAGGGAATCAAAATAGTGGTACTTTTAGCCTTTGTTTCTTTTATGCCACACTGCATTCTCTGTCTCTAATTCAGCTGCTTCCATTGTACAGACGCATTAAATAAACCATTCCATTCGAAACCAGGCTTGGGCAGGCAGCTCTTCACGCCACACTGCTGCACTGGGCACTTGAAATAAACATGCTCGCAGTTCCACCATGGCCAGTTTTAGGTTAACTTTAAACAGATGCTCAAAAAAGAACTTTGGCATTTGAGCTCATTAGTTGGCGAGAGAGTTTTATCACCGGAAGAAACTGAAGAAGGAAGATAGTGCTTGGCCTCACAACCTGCCATGGTAAGCTCGTTTTCTTAGGAAAAAAATACTCCTATTCGCGATAATGCTTAACGTTTGCTTGTCAAGTACCGCATCCTAGCTCCTAGAGGCCTCTAGGAGCTAGAATGCGGTACTTGACAAGCAAACGTTAAGCATTATCGCGATTGAGATTTCCCGCAGGGAAATTGAGCGCCAGATTTTATTTTTTTGACGTGATCTATGTTTTGTGATGCGTTTCGTGCGTTTTTTTCATTATGTGAAGTCTATCTCTTCCATAGAAACAGTGCATGCTTGTAGTTTGTATCGGTTTGCGGCGGGTATGGTCTTGCCGTTTAATTCAACTCAGAAGGGAAGGCACGTGCTACAGTTTAGAAGAATTAAAATGGGGTGCCCGCAGCTCAGGGCGTCACGCACAGATATACCGCAGCACTTTTTAAAAATGAGACAGAGGCTGAACAAAATATTCCTAGGTTACCGCACTCCTCTGTCTTATTCACAAAGCTTTTTCCCCTTGTAGAAATGCACAGTGGTGGTCTCTGAGCAATACAGGTTTCAAGCTGTAAGCAAATAAAACCCATGAACGAGATTAGACAAGCCATTTGAAACACGTTTTTCCGCGTGTTCGCTGTAATTACTGATGTTAAAAGGTGTATTTCGATTTTGGAAAGGAGACGACGGCGCTGAAAGCGTTTTACTCAAATGCGTTGAGTAAAAAAAAGAGCTGAAATTTGGCTGGTGAGCACGGGTATAAATTATGCAGGCCCAAGCCACCAGGGCTTTTTTTATTCTCACGAAAGAGAGGGGGCGCCTCGCTGGAGCGTGAGTGGGGGCCTGTCTGCTTTTAGGAATCTTAGAATTTCAGTCAGTTTTTTTGTTCTTTCTGAGAGCAGAGCCCAAGTAAAGGCCAGTGGCAGGAGAGGGCTTTGAAGGCTCCAGCCACCAGCTAAGATGACCTACTTTAAAATGCAAGGTGTCTGAGGAGTGGGCTGGGGGCGCTGGGCACTCCAGCAGCGCTGTCCCCTGGCTTCCAAGCCAGAGAGCGCGGCATGCCAAGAGAAATATTGAGCCAGCGTGGTTTGAGCAGTGCGCCCGGGGTTCATCTTTTATTACCAAAGAAAGATTCGAAAAAAAGCTCAGGTGAAATTTCTATCCATTGTCTCGGAAAATTCACTGTAATTTGCCCCAAGGGACCTCCAACTGCCTTGAAGCAGAGTTGAGCGTGTCCGTGTGTCTGCGTGGGTGGGTCTGTTTATCCATCCCGTCTTGTCTGGCTAGCTGTCTCTTCTCTCAACTTAAATATGTTCACGGGGTCCCTGGTGTAAAGAGTGGGGCGTGTGGGGGAGAACTGAAGGTCAGGGTCGCCCACTGTGTCATGACTTTTAAGCTAAAGAGGTTTGTTTGCCTCTTGTTGCCGTGTCAGGTCTAATTCGCCCGCATTATGCCAAAAGGGGTGGGCCTGCTCCTGACAGGAGGGGGTTAAATGAGATTACAAGCTTTGGAGGCTGTCAGCAGCCACTGCTGCCTGCGGATGTAAAATTGAGATTTAATGGTCAGCTTTATCTATGGGGCTGCTGGAAATCTGCTGTTTTCGGCATCTTAATTGGCACCGTACTTGCAGGGGGGTTTCACTTAGGTAGAGAGCGATTTCACCGTTTCTGAGGAATATTTATGGGCTAAATGAGAGGGGAAGTATACGGTTGTATGTGTGCGTGTGTAAAGCAGAAGGTTTATGAATGGGCGCGGTGTTAAGAGTTAAGAGCGATAGAACCATGCAACATAGGAATTTTATGACACACAATGTAATTCATAATTAATACAATGAAGATCTTCCTCGTTATTATTATTATTGTTTTTTAAATAACTGTTACCCCAAGGTTTGTGGACATGAACATGTTGCTGGCGTCATCACAGGATCTCATGGGGCATTACTCAAAATGTTCTTGTTGAGTACTGTGGTATTTTTAATACTCCCGAGAGCCCATATTCTTTGCACATATGCCACGTAGAGGGCCTCAGAGTAAAAAAAAAACATTATTACTCACACGCCTACCATCCGGCCATCTTCTGTCAATGACCTCCAGTCTCCCACCACAAACTCTATGCACAAAATATTGGGCGTGAGGTGGGCGTGGTGCTCATGCAAATTGTTTTAAAAGCAAACCCGAGGTTTGCCATTCTTGTTTGTTTTAATTTATTTCATGCCTGCAATGTGTTGATGAAAAGACAATTTTATTTATGTGTGTGCTTATTTATGTGTGTGTTCGATATTTACTTCCCCTAGCAATTGACCCTTATGTAGGACGTGGATGTTGTAGAATATTCCAAGTATGTTGACTCAGTCACTGTGGCAGAGTAGTACACGCTCGTGCGCAAACAATTCTGTTGTCTCTCTAGTACTTTCCAGTGAAGGTAAAAATATGTGCTTTCTAAACAAACTTGCTGCGAGGCACAGTCGGCAGGCTGAAGCATTCTGGGCCATGGAAGGGGGCTTTGCGGGCAGACATCCGCGCGCGGTATTGTCTGCTTGCGAGTTTAGGGGTCAGTTCGGAAATTTCAGGATTAGTAAATGTAATATCCTGTCAAAATTCGCATGATAATGAATAGCGGCGAGCCTCGCCGGCTGAGCTGGCAAGGCCGCCGCCATGCTGCAGCCTGAGAGATAGCGCGGTTAATTTATGAACGAGGAATTATGCTGCGCTGGCATGAGAAGGGCTGGTCACATGAAAGCCGCGTCACCGGTGTGCGTTCGTGCAAGTGTGTGTTTGCGAATAAAAATAAACTGATATTTGGGGAATGGGTAGGCGCCGGGTGTGGTGGTGCTAGTGTGTGGAAATGGTTCTTAGTACCGTGCTTACAGGTTTAAGTAGATTTTGCTACAGAAAGAAAGGAAAGGTATTACAGCACAGCCAAAATAAAATGACTATTACCACAGAACGTCGTGGTTGATGTGATACAGGAAGCCAATGTTAAGAAAAAAAACTGTAATTGTCAATACTGCCAGTTGTGAACATTTTAAATCGACCACTGGTAAATAGTTATCTTCCCAAACGGAGTGGGCGCAGTAATGAGTTTTCTAGAGTGTTCTACACACATCCATCCACTGGCAACAACTAGAGTAATGGATGGTTAAAACAAAATAACACCAACTCTACCCACCTAAAGCTACTGTACACCAAACCTCCTCCAAGAATGCAACTCTAATCTACAAGAATGTTCTCCTTAAACGTTCATCAAATGTCAAAACCCCATATAATAGCAACTGCATTCAACAGAATGCATGAGCAGGTTGGTTGAATGCAATATTCACCAGGTGCAATACTTACTTACAGCAAAACCCCCACAGAGGGCTTTGAGTGCAAACACTAGAACTTCAATTTAAACAAGCAATATACAACAAGATAACTTTAGTAGAATAGAATTTAAGTACAATTTCTGTTTTTCAAGCCCACTTTCATTAGAAAGGCTGCCCCGCAACCAAACACCTAGAATAGGGGCACAATTGCTATTAAGCCAGTCAGTCATTTGTGGTTTCTTTCTTTTTTTTTTTTTTTACAAATGTATATATTTACTCTAGCCAAGTTGTTGAATGGGTTTAATGTCCTCAGTAAGACACCACCATTTTTTTCTCTCCTTATTGGTCAAGGGAGTGCTCAAATGGAAAAAAGTGTCCCCCAGAAAACAATGAAATGACGCCATGTTATACCACAGTAAATAAGTAAACACATACTTGAATATAAAATTATAATGATGGAAATTATATGTAGGGAGGAGCAACAAGAAAATATTTCTACTCCAGCAAAGTTGTTTGAAGCATTTCAGTTTGTAAGCAAGAAACCACATTTTTTAGACCTGTCCTAGAGAAAGATTTAGCTGTCTATCTAGCCCACCTTCCCCCCAAAAGACATAATACAATTAAAAATACATACCTTTTTGTACCTTTATTGGTTTGTTCAAGCGTAATTTACATTTTGCTCAGCCTACCATGGCATAGCGCATGATGCAGTGGGGCAACCCACTTTGGCCATTGGCTACCTCACACCGCGAATGCTTCAACACATGTGTACAGCCACCAGAAAAGGAGTGCACTCCAGTCTGAGGCCTGGTGTGCCCGGGTAGCTGGAACACACCTATATTTTTCTGTTTTTTCATATTTTGCCATTCTGTTTTCTTATGTTGTATTTTTTTCAAAATTAATATATACAAATGCATGCTTGTCAAAGTCAGACCCCCTGGCGTTGCTAAAGCTTGCTTTCTCTCCTCTCTAGTTAAGGGAGCGTTTCAATGGAAAAAAATGCCCCAAAAAACATCAGCTCATTCCACAGTAAATAAGTAAACTCAAACATTAGTATACAATAGTAATCATCGAAACTGCATGCCGGGATTCCATAGGAGCAATACAACCTTTTATGCATCTCTGGAGCAGTGAGATCCGGCCAAATGTACTGTACCCAAACAAGCAGCAAAGGAGAGAAAGTTCCTGTGCACTCTGCTCAGGGTCCCGTACCCCTCCAAGCAGCTGTCACATCCCTAGATTATGGTACATTGAATCTGAATGAGGCCCTCCACATCAAAACCCTGCATCCATTATGATATCATCTCCTGCTCTAAGCCGTAATGCTTATTAATTCTGCACCCATACTCTCCAAGCTCCAGCAAATGTATTCCATCAGCCTAGCATTTAATTTAATTAGTACAGCTGGGCTCTCATTCTCCTTTCTGTGTCAGAGGTATTGTCAGCACGTTCTGCTATAACACAATTACTGATTGCTTTTAGATAGGCAGAAATATGATTAGGGTATTGGGTGACTGTATCATAAGCCTTATTAGATTCATTTGAAATCTGGAGATAAATAGGAAACTTTTTTTTGCAGTGTAATGAGATTATGCTTATTAGGCCAAGGCCTCGCAACCTTTCGGCACAGCGCGCAGTGTATCCGCAGGATAATCCCCCAGCCCCGCTCTTTATGCCCAGAACATGCAAACCACTTAATTACGATATTTCAGGTTTTAAGTCCTTTGCTACCTCTCCCATACGTTTGGCAATTTCTAGCAAATGCTTGCCATGCAAAGTGTCAAATATCAAAGGGATATGTTGCGACCTGTCCTCTGTTAACAGAGCATTGCCCCATGTTTGTTTTTAATTGACACTCTAGTTGTTGTTGTGTCAGTTGCATTTCACTCACTGCATCCGTTTTCGGCGATACAATGGCTGGGGAAAAAGTGCATTACGACAAGCATATATATCGGGGTTACAAAATGTGGAACACGTTTTGAGGCATCAGATCAATTGATACAAAATATAATCAGTTGCTGATGCTTTTATTTTCTGGAAAATGCATTCTACAAAGACCTTTGTAGGGAAAGCAAAATAGTAAAGGGCAAAGTAGTAATCCTACTACCTATGCCATAGCATTTTCTTAAGCAATAGTTTGCATTCTCACTTTTGTATGTAGTTATTTCAATTTTTAACATATCGTAGCCTTTGGTATATTTTTTACATCAACTAATCTGTGATGCAAAACATGAAACTAGATTTAATCATTACTGAGAAGATGAGGATTTGGGCATTCCGACACACCATGTATGGTATTGTTTAGTAGATAAGGCGTAAATTACCCCCTGCCATATCCTATAAATCAGGGAGGAACTATGTGTCAATATAAAGTACTGATGACAAAGGACAAGCTCCTTTTAAGGGTCTGGAACTTTGACATGATTTTTAATATCCCCCTAATGTACAAAAGGGATATTGTATTTCTTTTAAATACAAGGTCGTACCAACGAGCTCCTTCCTACATACCTAAGGAATCATTGGTTATAGGGGCCAGTTCTGATTTAAAAAATCCCATGGTAGTAGATATGTAAAATGAATATGTGTTGAGAGCTGTCAGAATAATCTCAGCAAAGTATGGCGTGTGATTGTAGCCAAACACATTTTAAGCATTTTACTGTAATGTGCTTTTTACGTGGCTTAGAAAATGTGATGATAAACAGACATATTCCCAATCTCTGGTACTACTATGAATCTCTCACTGCCAGTCAGTGACTTTGTGCATTTGTAGAAAGAAATAGAGCTGAAAAACTATTCTTCCTTTTAACTGTATGAGACATTTTAGCACTGGGAGATGCTGCTCATACCACTTTTTAGATTTCGTAAGGAGCATGTTTACATCACAGTGTAACAGTAATCAATTATTACAGTGGCGTAGTGATGTAATTTTATTATTACAGGTGAGCAGTGACGTTATTTTCATATTGCAAGTGAAAAGTGATGTATTTTCTTTAGAGACGAGTAGTGATCTAATTTTGTAATTATAGATGATCAGTGTTGCCATTTTCTTACCACAGAAGACTGCTGTCATTTTTCGTAAAACAACTGAAAAATGATGTGAATTTTTACTAACGCTAACTAGTGATAGCATTGTATTATTTCAGGTGATCACTAATATTTTCTTAATACAGACGATTAGAGATGTAATTGTCTTGTTTTATATCAGTGGTAACAACACACCTGGACTGTAATAAGGAGATTAGAGGCAAAGGGGCATATTTATACTTTTTCATGCAAAACTTTTTCCGTGCAAAAATTTTCCGTGAAAAAGTATACCCCCGGCTAGCACCATTCCAAGATGCCGGACGGGTGTCATATTTATGGAATGACGGTAACCAAGGGTAAGGCCCATCTAGCATCCTAAAAAGGACAATACCCGGGTGGGGGAGGCATGGGGGGAACAGGAGGTTGTGCGGCAAAGGTTGACGCTAGTATGGGCAGAGACATAAAAAATGCCTCTAATCAGACTAGCATCATTTTTTGATGTAAAAAACCCATGGACATGACTCGTGTCTTAGTAAAGACAGGAGTCATGCCCACCACCCCAGTGGCCATGCCCAGGGGACATATGTCCCCTGGGCATGGCCATTGAGCCCCGTGCCATGTAGGAGAGCCCAAGTTAGGCCCCCCATTGCACTTTAAAAAAAATGAAAAAATATTTACCTTACTTACCTGGGATGGGGTCCCCCCATCCTCTGACATACCTCTGGTGTGGGTGGGGGTGTCCATGGGGCTAGGGAAGGACACCTGTGGGCCCATTCCGTAGTCTCTGACCATGGAAATAGGCCCACAGGTCCCCTAACGCCTGCCCTTACCCAGGCGTTAAATAATGGCGATAAGAAAGCTTAGCACCATTATTTAAGGCCCCTTTCCCCCTGTGCGTCATTTGAGCACAGCGGGATAAATATGGTGCTGAGGCCATATCATCATTTTTTGCATGGGAATGCTTACCTTGCATTTCATTAATGCAAGGTAGTGTTCTGAAAGCAAAAAATGATGTTAACTCCAAAACGTAGGCTCTAGATGGGTCTAGCTCCAAAGTATACATTTGGAGTTAGGTTTGCACCAAATTTGCATAACAAATTACACAAATTCGGCACAAAGCAAGTATAAATATGGGGAAAAGTTTGATGCAGGGATTTCCTGCTTCCATGTATTTTAGGAAGATAAAGGGCACCAGGTGTAAATCAGTTTTGGTACTTACCGGAAAAGCACAAATATGATTTTGTATTGTGACTCTGAAAGTTTTAATCCTGGGGTGAAATTAGAAAACAAGCTGCCACAACTCATTTTCTTTGAGAGATGTTGAGCAGAGCTCCTGCAAATTTCCCAGTTATTGGAGTAGACTGGTCGATGAAAGAGGAGATAATGCTACAAGGTAAACATCTGGCACTTATGGTATTTAGGAAGAGACTACATCTTTCACAGTACTTAAAAAAAAGGCCTTCTTGGCTGTTAGAACAACAGAACTTTGTATGGTGGGACCCAGGTTATAACATTTAGTTGGAAAACCAAAAGGCAAGTCTGAAAATGCAAAGTACTGCATGATAGAAAGTGAGTATTAGCTGACATTATCACACATGCCATGGACCAACTTGGCATCACCTCAATTAGATATGTTGCACGAAAATTGAGAGACATAAAAGGAAGTCACACTGTGGGCACCATCAGGTAAGTTTGAACCTTTGATCTATCGATAGTCTTTCAGGCAATTGTTTCATTGTGACAAAAACAAACTGTACAGAATGCTATTGATTAATAATCTCTTTATGATCACATGCTCCAGTGGCACTGTGCCCTGCTATTTAGAAGACGGTTTTAAGCCACTTTGCTTGGCTAAACGCAGACTTGTAAATATGGGTTGCCCCAATCCAAAGGGTGTGCAATGGGTGTTGCTGTGGGCATACCAATGCAACATCATTGCTTTTTGACACTGTCCCAGATTTATGAGAAATCATAAACCTAAGGCAGCAGTAAAAACTAAAGCCACCGGGAAGGGGGGGGGGGGGTGTGCAGCACACATAGAAGGAGCAAATTACCATTAATGATTGTTTATGTGCAGAAATGTGTCCCTTGCACAAGGGTGCCTGCATTGGAGCTAGGCAACTAATTTAGCTCCGGCGCAGGGGTAAACACAGGGATGTGCCATATTCTTGAAAATGTGGCGCATTCCTGCGTTTTGAAAATGACATAGTTCTGCACAGCATTATTGCTTGTGGCATCGCGCAGTGCCATTTCCTCATAAATGAGGACGTAGGTTACACAGAGTTGGGTAATAATGACAATTATTATTTACAGTGAAATATAACTGGAAGTTTCTGGTAATGAATGCCATGTTAAAACTACAATCATGTTTATGTACGCACTTAAGTATTTATTTTGTTATTTGATTTAGGTGCCATTTGTCACACAGGGCGCAAGGCCAAAGAGTGCCAGAGAACTTTACTAAGAGTGAAAACTATGTAGAGAACAACACTGCAATGCACTATCTACAAAAAGGGAAACATGCATGTTTAAAAGTGTAGAGAAAGGGACCCAGTATAAGAAAAGACATACTACAGTAAATCAGGCTTCAACAACTAGAGAACTGAAAAAAATCCAAATGTAGGTTACCTTCACATCCCGTGAACATTTCTCTGAGACAAAGCAGGTCATCCAATAATTACGAGGCAGAAAATGTTACGTGATGATAACAAAACCAAAAGAGTATAGGACAAGAATACATGAGCAAGAGAATGTGAATCCTCAGAAAAAAAGCACATGGGGGCCTGTAAGATTACAAATCCTGCCCAGGCTTGAGGCACTGTCAGGAGCACAATCTTGGTGAAGGCAAAGTATATTTTAACTGGTTCTATGCCGGGGACGTAATGGTTACGTCCCGCAGCCCAGTGCTCCTGTGCAGAGGACGTAACCATTACATCCCGGCACCGCAGCTCGGATGGAGCTCCTTCTGTGGGCTTCCCACCCACCCCCCTTATGGCAGAGCTAGAAGGGGAATCGCTTCCCCTTCCACCCCCGACCTCTCCCCGAATCCCCCCAGTGACATCAGAGGTCAACTCCTGTTGTGCTGGAAGCCATGCTTCCAGCGTGACCGAGGATAAACAGATTAGTTTCTTCTCGGTACGGGGGGCAGGGGAGGCAGAGAGGCATGACAAGGGAAGGAAAGGCTTTTCCTTCCCTTTTCATGTCTCTCTGAGCAATCCTGCAGCACGATCACATAGCGATGGTGCTGCAGGAATGCCCACTAGACACCAGGGACTTTGTTTACATTAGGTAAACAAAGAAGGGGAGCTACCCCTTGGGCAAGGGTCGCTCCCTAAAGGGGGCAATTTATTATAGGCCTTTTCTGCCTCCTCCCGGGGGCAGATTGGCCTATATTAATTAGGCCAATCTGCCCCCAGGGGGGGCAAAAGCCATTAGGCACCAGGGACTTTAAAACTTTTTTTATATATTGATAAAAGGAGTGACCCCTTTGGCAAGGGTCGCACCCAGGGGGGTAATGTTTTTTAATTAGGCCTTCGGCCTATATGAATTAGGCCAATCTGCCCCGGGGGGGGGGGGGTTGGCAGAAGCCACTAGACACCAGGGATTGAATTTTTTTTTTCATTTATATTGATAAGGGGAGTGACCCCTTAGGCAAGGGTCGCTTCTGGGGGGCAATTTTTTTATTAGGCCTTTTCTGTCCCCGGGGGCAGATCAACCTATATTAATTAGGCTGATCTGCCTCCTGGTGGGGCAGCGGCCACTAGATTTCAGTATTATTATTTTTTTAATATTGATGGGGGTGACCCCTCAGGCAAGGGTCGCTCCACGGGAAGCAATTTGTTTACTAGGCCTTTTCTGCCCCCCCGGGGGCAGATAGGCCTATATTAATTAGGCGGATCTTCCCACGGGGAGGCAGAAGCCACTAGACACCAGGGATTTTTTTGTTTGTATTTATATTGATAAGGGGAGCGACCCCTTAGGCAGGGGTCGCTCCCTGGAGGGGGGGCAAATTCTTTTTAGACCATTGGCCTATTTCTATTAGGTCCATCTGTCCCCAGGGGGGCAGAAACCACTTAGGCACCAGGGATTGGAGTATGTTTTGTTTGGGGGGGCAACCCCTTGGGCAAGGGTCACTCCACATGGGGGCACATTACTGTTGGCCATATCTGCCCCCCCCCCCATGGGGGCAGATCGGCCTATTTTTGGAAGGCCCATCTGCCCTCAAGGGGGACAGAAAGCCTACCAGAGACCAGGGATCATTTTCTTTTTTTTAAAATAAGAGGGTTGGGGTATGGCCATACCCCCACCCCAAATAAATGGAGCCAAAGTTGTTCTGCACACCAGTGGGCAGATGGGGCAATTACCCCCGATCCACACCCGGATGGGAAGAAAGTCTACTGGATGCCAGGGAATAAAAAAAAAAAAATAGTGTGGCAGTGGCTACCAATCAGTGTGGGCATGGTTATGCCCCCACCCCAACTGAAGGGGTAACAGTATTTCAGCTCCCCCTACACACTAAAATATCTTATCCCACGGTAAGCAAGAGGACATTTGATTATTTTGGGTTTTGGTTTTACATTTGGGCCCTGGGAGCTTGGCTTACTCTCAAAATCGTCCCACTTGGAATGGTGAGGGCTGCACTTTTTTAACTTTGGGACGCTGCCATGTAGAAAAATCCACAAGACCAAGACACATCTGAAAACTAAACATCTGGGTGAGTCCAGGGTGGTGTGCTTCACATGCATCTTTCACCATTGTCTTACCCACAATGCCCTGCAAACCTCCAACTTTGCTGGAAATCACACACTTTCCCCTCATTTTTGTGATGGAACCTTCCGGAATCTACAGAAATTCACAAAATTCCTACCACCCAGCATTGCCTCATCTATACCGATAAAAATTCTGTCCGACTTGTCAGCCTAAAAATGTATTTTTCCAAACTGCCCTTTTGGACCCGCTTTGGTTCCCCCTCAATTTTGACATGTTTTTGTCTCTTCCCTGTCACAAGCACTTGTCCCACCTACACAAGTGAGGTATCATTTTTACCAGGAGACTGAGTGGAATGTTGGGTGGTAGGAAGTTTGTCCCAGTGCGGTGATCCCACACAGAAATGAGGGGAAAATGTGATTTTGTAGCTAAATTTGAGGTTTGCTGAGGATTCTGGGTATGAAAACATTTTGGGATCCACGTAAGTCATGCGTCCCTGGATTCCCTCTGGTGTCTAGTTTTCAGAAGTGTTTGGGTTTGGTAGGTTTCCCTATATGGCTGCTGAGCCCAGGACCCAAAACACAGGCCCCCCACAAAAATGAGTAGTTTAGTATTTGATAATTTTGATGTGTCCTCATAGTGTTTTGAGGCATTTCCTTTTGCGGGCACTGGGCCTACCCACACAAGTGAGGTACAATTTTTATCAGGAGACTTGGGGGAATGCTGGGTGGAAGGAAATTTGTGGCTCCTCTCATATTCCAAAAATGTCTGTCACTGAAATGTGAGGAAAAAGTGTTTCCTGGCCAAATATTGAGGTTTGCAAAGGATTCTGGGTAACAGAACCTGGTGAGAGCCCCACAAGTCACCCCATCTTGGATTCCCCTAGGGGTCTAGGTTTAAAAAATGTGCAGGTTTGGTAGGTTTCCCTTGGTGCCGGCTGAGCTAGAGGCCAAAATCCACAGCTAGGCACTAAACAGCTCTGTTTTCTTTGGGAAAATGTGATGTGTCCATGTTGTGTTTTGGGGGATTTTCTGTCACAGGCACTAGCCATACCCACACAAGTGAGGTACCCTTTTTATCGGGAGACTTGCGGGAATGCTGAGTGGAAGGAAATTTGTGGCTCCTCAAAGATTCCAGAACTTTCTGTCACCAAAATGTGTTTTTTTAGCCAGATTTTGAGGTTTGCAAAGGATTCTGGGTAACAGAACCTGGTGGGAGCCCCCCAAGTCTCCCCATCCTGGATTCCCCTAGGTAACTTGCTTTCAAACATGCACAGGTTTGGTAAGTTTCCCCATGTGCCGGCTGAGCTGGAGGACAGAATCTACAGCTAGGCACTTTGCAAAAAGTACGTCAGATTCCAATGTAAAAATGTGATGTGTCCATGTTGCATTTCCTGTCGCGAGCATTAGGCCTATCCACGCAAGTGGGGTACCATTTTTATCGGGAGACTTAGGGGAATACAGGATGGCAAAACATGTGTTATTGCCCCTTCTCTTTCTGTAAATTTTTTCCTTTCAAATGTAAGACAGTGTGTAAAGAAGACGTCTGTTTGAGAAATGCCCTGCAATTCATATGCTAGTATGGGTACCCTGGAATTCAGAGATCTGCAAATAACCAATGCTTCTCAATACCTTATCGTGTGCCCATTTTGGAATTACAAAGGTTTTCTTGATACCTATTTTTCACTCTTCATATTTCAGCAAATTAATTTCTGTATACCCAGTATAGAATGAAAACAAATTGGAAGGTGCAGATCATTTATTGGCTCTGGGTACCTAGGGTTCTTGATGAACCTATAAACTCTAAATATCCATGCAACCATAAGAGTCCATCAGACGTAACGGTATATTGCTTTCAAAAATCTGACATCGCAGGAAAAAGTTACAGAGTGAAACGTGGAGAAAAATGGCTGTTTTTTACCTCAATTTCATTTTTTTCTTATTTCAGCTGTTATGTTTTGCAGGAAAACATTGTAGGATCTACACAAATGACCCCTTGCTGAATTCAAAATGTTGTCTACTTTTTAGAAATGTTTAGCTTTCTGGGATCAAGCATTGGTTTCACACCCATTTCTGTCCGTAACTGGAAGAAGGCTAAAAAAAAAAAAATAGTAAAAATGGGGTGTATCACAGTAAAATGCCAAAATAGTGTTGAAAAATTGGGTTTTCTTATTCAAGTCTACCTGTTACTGAAGGCATGGAAGCTGGTGATTTTAGCACCGCAAATCCTTTGTTGATGCCATTTTCAGGGAAAATACCACAAGCCTTCTTCTGCACCCCTTTTTTCCCATTTTTTTTTAAAACAACATTTTTTATGTATTTTGGCTAATTTCTTGGTTTCCTTCAGGGAAACCCACAAGGTCTGGGTACCTGTAGAATCCCAAGGATGCTAAAAAAAAGTTAGCAAATTTGACGTGGGTAGCTTATGTGGACAAAAAGTTATGAGGTCCTAAGTGCGAACTGCCCCAAATAGCCAAAGAAGGGCCCGGCATAGGAGGGGAAAAGGCCTGGCAGCGAAGTTAAAGCAATAAGGCAGGCTTTGTAAAGGTGAGGGAGTCAGTGGTAAGTGTCGGAAAGTAGACAGAAGAGTGGAATATGGCACTGTTTGAGAGGTTGCTTCAATTCTTTTTTTTAAGGAGGACTAAAGTTTGGAGAGGGAATTCCAAAAGTTGGGTGTAGAACCAGAGAAAGGTTGCTTTAAGGCACAGTGCATGATTTGTTAAAGACGAGAGTATTAAGGAGATGATGGCCAGATCTTCCTATCATTTTTCATTTTCTGGAAAAGTAGTGCAAGAAGTCGGAGTGAAGTAATTTGTGAAATCTGAATTTCTTATTTACATATTGATCTGCCAGTTTGCATGAGGTTTTATCAACAGAATGAGTTTCAGCTTGTAGTTTGCATTACTATTGGTTGTGTTGACATGTCTGTGCAGGTAGCTGAGGATAAGAGGTTTGGAACATTTTAGTAAAATCAATGTAAATTCTACCACACTCAAGAGGCCAAACCAATGTTGGTCCAAGGTAAAAGATTGGCATTTTGAGACATGCAGACACGCTGTCTAGCTAGGATTGGCTTTGATGCGATCTGAGGTGATCCAAAATTTGATATTTTCACACCAGGTCCAACCCTATGCTCCTGTAATCGCCTCCAGGGCCTACCAAGATTTATTTGATACTTTACAGCTGAAGGCCTTTCAATCTGGCACTATAAACTCATAGACACTGAGGGCAACCTGTTCAAGGCCATCATCTGTTAATGTTTGATCAGCTTACCCAAGAATTTGATAACCCCCAGGCTAACTCCATGTTGGCGACATGCTGACTCGTGGTGCACAGTAGACAAGGAACCCCATACTCCTGCTATCATACACATCTTTTACTCCATGGGCACCAGGTGCCACTTGATAACGTGGTTGTATGAAGCCACTAGAGAACATGGAAGGCTCTCTTTGGCACCTCTCTGGCAAAGGTGGGAGGATGACATTGCCCACCCTTTGCATGATTCTGAGTGGAACGTGGCTCTGGAGTCTCCACAAAGCATCTCTTGGAATGCAAAATTTAAAAACATACAATGTATGATACTCTACAAGTCCTATCTAACACCAACCAGACTGACCTGCGTATTCCCAGCGGCACACCTCACATGCCCCAGATGTCAGCCAAATGCAGCCAATCTGCAACACATGCTATGGTCATGCCCCACTCTAGCTCACTTCTGGTGCACCTTAAACACTACGCCCATACTACTATTACTTAGATCACTACCCTGATCGCATGAGAAGCGAATGCCCTGGAAATTTATAATTGAGGGAAAAACCACAAAGTGAGAGTGGGATTCACAACCCTAGCTCTCTTGCTAGACAAGCAATGTTGGAAAATGGGTTATTGGTCAGGGCAGGTAGGTACCTACACTTAGCAATAGGCCACTAACCTCCACTTAGGCCCAGTTAGGTCTCAGTAAATTAAACCCAGCTCAACCCTTGGTAGCTTGGCAACGAGCGGCAAGGCTTAACTTAGGAGACAGAGTGTAAAGCATTCAAATATCACAAAACAGTAATTAAATTAAACACAGGAAACAGTTAAAAAATTCAAAACCAATTTATAGAAATAGATTATATTTGTATCTTTAAAATGACACAAAAACGAATAAAATCGGATAAGGGGAACCGGAGATATGAATTTTTAAAGAAATATTGTTTTTTTAGTGCCTAGAAACAAAAAGCGCCAATCGGGTCATCTGGTTGCACCTCGACCAGGGCAAAGTCAAAGTTTAAGGCTGACCGCGATGGAGCCCGTCTCGGCTACAGGCCATGGGAGGCCTCGTCAAAAGTTTACCTTCACACCTGCCAGTCCAATCTGACCTCCTGGAACCCTTCTCCAGATATGTGTCGCGGGAATCCTCGTGGAGATTTTTACATTCGGACTTAGTCATTTTTTCGAGGTGAAAATCCTTCGACCGGGGTAAACCTGGATCTTCATCCGACGACCTTGGAGCCCTCCTCGGACACGCTGGCTGGGAGGTCCCGGTCAACTTTGTACGTTCGGATGTAGTCTTTTTTTGGGAGATTTTCTTCACCGGGACGAACCTGAAAATCAGGCCAGGTCGCGGTTGAGGCAAGCCGGCTAGAGTTGCCGCGGCGGGTCGGTCCCTCTATGGAGCTTTTTTTCAAAAGTTCTCCAAACGTCTGGATCTTCTCCCAGATGTTCCTTTAAGGTTCTTTTGGGGTCCACAGCTCACCCCAAGGGTCCAGAAACTCTGAGATGATCTTTGGGTGTGTGGACTACAACTCCCAGAATGCACCTGGTGCAAACTCCTTTTTGGCTACTGGGCAGTGGTCAGCTGGTTGATTTCTTCAGGAGTTGGTGCATGGGACTCTGGTCAGCAATTTATCACCTGTAGCAAACAGGGAGTCCCTCCGTGAACCAGTTGAAGCCAGGAAAATTCCTTCTTGTGGTGAAGCCCAAGTGTGCAGCTGGTGCAGTCCTTCTGAGTGCAGGTTCCAGGTGCAGGCCAGGGGTCCAGCAGGGCAGTCCTTCTGCTCCTTTGGTTCTTCCTTGTTGGAATCTTATGGGGATCTGAGGTGTGGGTGAGGTCTGCCAGTGTTATCCTTGCTCCTGGGTGAAAAACAGGGGGGTCCTGATTTTCCAGTCAGGTGCAGGGTCCTTCCCCCTGTGATGACCACTTCCTGGGAACTGTGGCAAAAATCAATCCCAGGAGGCAACATTCTTCAAAAATCCATCATAGCTGAAAATTATTTTTGGAGGTTTCAGATGGCTGAGCCCACCCACTGGTGTGGCTAAAAATCATAAACACACCCCTCTCCTGCCCTCTCCTAATCTAATCAAGGGGGCACCTAGTTGTCTGGGGTTGCAGGATGTGGGGGTTTTGCTGGGTTGTTCCAAATGTCCTTCTCTGCCTTTGAAGACCAGTTTGGCAGCCCTCCCCCTTCCTGCCTCACCATCTGCTGAGGGGAGATTCTCTCCCCCAGGCACATCACTTTGTGTGAAGCCAGGCCACTTCACACCTCATCAAGGTAGCCTGGCCAGGCTGCCAGAGGCTGGCCAATCAGAGTACAGCAGCAAAAACAATGCAGGGCTGAAATTGGCAACTTTTCAGGTAAAGTTTAAAATTCTTTACCTGAAAAAGTTATATTAAATCCAACAACTGGAAGTTGTGGGATTTATTATAACAATTAATTTGATACCAAACTCTTTGTATCTGTCATTTAAGGGGACTTTTAAATTAAAATAAAGTCTCCCCATTCTAGCCTATGAAGGCCATTCACTACAATGATGGAAAAATGAATTTAGCAGTTTTTACCTCACCAGGGCTTATAAAACTACTTTTATAAGGTCCCTGCTTATAGTTACATGGCACCCAGCCCTAGGGGCACATAAGGCACACCTTAGGGGTGACCTGTATGTAAAAATAAGGTAGTTTAAGACTTTGGAACTACTTTTAATTCCAAAGTCGAATTTGCATATAACTTTAATTTAAAAGCAGCCAGCAAGGCAGGCCTGCCTTTAAAATGACACTGGGCACCTCAGCATTACACCTATGGGCGCACTACCTATGCTGTGGTCCCTAAACCTACATGCCCTACCATATACTAGGGACTTATAGGTAGGTTAACTTAGCCAATTAGAATTAGCCTAATTTGCATATCCACTTTACACAGAGCACTGGCCCTGAGACTGGTAAGCAGTACACAGGGCACAGCCAAGAGTCAGTAACCACCAGTACCTGTCCAAAAAGTGTGGGGGTGACCAGGGCAAAAAGGAAGACTTTCCTACAAGCAGATACTAACATTACATTGGAGAGCCACCCAACATCCAGCTGTCTGGCAATGGCACATGGCACTCCTCCATTTAGGGGTAGGCCGAGAGTGTAGCCCTACATTACGACACCTTTGTAAAAGTCCTATAGCCGTGGCCTTGGACACCATGTCCACACATTTTGGAGAACTGGTGCATGAGAACACCTCCCTGAAAACCCAATGATTGCTTAACTTGTTGCCCTACACCTGGCCCTCTGATCCTGATCACAGACCCACCACAGAATATGGTTTGTGTTTGGTCACATAAATGGCAGGTCCCATGGATAGAGGTGGTGCTATAGATTGTTCCACTTCGTGGAGCCTCCCACCTACACATCCATTGCATGAGGGGAACCTCCCATCTCATGCTCATGGTGCTGTTCAGTTGTCCCCATCCCTAACAGTTTTCTCATTTTTCTCCCCTTCTGTCTTTTAGGGTTTCACATACTTCATGACTTAGTAATGTGGCTAAGACTCATTGCAGACTCAGCCTTGTGTATATAGACAACACAACACATGCTATGTCCCTGTGAAAGATATGCCTTAATGTTTTGATATTTCCCTAAATATAAAAAACAAACTCCTATTTGTTTCTTATAGGTGGCCCGCTGTTATCTGCCCAAGGCATTAATTTGAATGCACTAAAAATAGAAAGATAAATAGATCACATCTACAACAATAACCCTTCACTACTCTGTCTCCGTCTTGTAAAAAGTGAGTCATATTTTTTAATATTTTGTTTAAAAAATCTCCAAATAGTCTGTTACTCATACAAAGAATCATGTACATGTATTAAAACACATACAGAGATTAAAGTACAAGTTCCTCACGACTCATCATATTCAATTACATTTATAATTGACCAGTATATAATATTCCTGCGACATTGTTCATATTACCGTATTGTAAAGATTGAGAACAAACCAATCTCTTCTTGCTTTAAAAATATTGGCCCTCATTCTGACATTGGCAGTAAATTCCACTTACCGCCATGCTGACTGCCGCCAACATACCGCCGTGGATATCTGCCAACCATATTATGACACACACGTACCAACCCGCCACTATACAGCCACACACAGAAGTCCATCAGCCCAAAGGTCAGTGATAAACTGGCGGTATCCAAACCCACACAGTTACGCCAACAGACAACGCCCACAACATTATGACCCACGAATCACCACGGCAGACATTAAATGGCGGTAAACCATTGGCGGTACATACCGCCGCGCTCAAAATACACACACACATACAAAACAACACCACATTGGTCAATTTGATTAACACACGCCTGACACCTATACACACACACCACACCCACACACCCACACCACTATAAAACACACACCCACATTACCCACAACTTTTTACGACTACAAACCATTGCCAACAGAGCGAGAGAGACAGCAAGAGCACCCACACAACCAGAGCCACATACCACCATCACCTATACACCACCCACGCACCTGACATCATACACCCCAACACATCACCATACACATCCTCACCCCCACCACTCACACCACACCCATGGCACCACAACAACACCCCAGGTTCTCTGAGGAGGAGCTAAGGGTCATTGTGGAGGAAACCATCTGGGTAGAAGCACAGCTATTTGGATCACAGGTGCAGCAGATATCAATTGCTAGAAAGATGGAGCTATGGCAGAGGATCATGGACAGGGTCAACGCTGTGGGACAGCACCCCAGAACAAGGGATAACATCAGGAAGAGGTGAAACGACCTACGGGGGAAGGTACGTTCCATAGCAGCAAGACACCAACTTGCTGTACATAGGACTGGCTGTGGACTCCCACCTCCTCCCCAACAACTAACAACATGGGAGGAGCAAGTCTTGGCAATCATGCATCCTGAGGGTCTGGCAGGAGTAGCAGGAGGACTGGACTCTGGGAAGTCAATTCCATATTACTACCACCCCCTACCTGCATCCCATCACATACCCCACCCTCACTGTCAGAGTCACCAGATCCTCGGGGTTCCCAACATGTCCACCACAAGACAGCTCCAATACTCTAATTAGAATGTCACAGAGTCTAAGAGAGTCCAAGTGGGGAAAAGGGGATTAGGTAGGGAACAGCTGGGAAGGAGACCTGTAGGAAACAAAAGGTTAAACAACACAATATCAGAATAAAACCACATTTAGATTCATAAAAACTCTGTTGAATCTAGGATTCAATGATACTTGAAACATGAAATAACACTCTATTGAGTCTAGAGTTCAATGATACTTGGAACACAAAATAACACTCTATTGCGTCTAGAGTTCAGTGATACTTGGAACATGAAATAAAACTCTGTTGAGTCTAGAGTTCTGTGATACTCGGAACATGAAATAAAACTCTGTTGAGTCTAGAGTTCTGTGATACTCGGAACATGAAATAACATTCTGTTGAGTCTAGAGTTCTGTGATACTCGGAACATGAAATAACACTCTGTTGAGTCTAGAGTTCTGTGATACTCGGAACATAAAATAACACTCTGTTGAGTCTAGAGTTCTGTGATACTCGGAACATGAAATAATACTCATACTGAGGAAACATGAATGGCCTAGAACTAGACTCTAACGAGGCCTCATGAATCTAGGTACCTGGAAAAGAATCAAGAATGGTTAGTACAACGTTTCATATGGACTTTTCATGAATTGTAACATACTGTTCTAGGAATACAAGAACCTTCTAGAACAATGTCCCAGAACAAACACTGCCTCATTACATGAGGATAAAAGGCCATCCAAACATTCCCTGGAAAACAATAGGAATTGTACTAAAGACTTAGCATGCACGTGGAATGCAACATCTTGAATTTAACACCTAGTTTTTCTAAAATGCAGAAACATGAATTGCGCACATTTGCTGATTTCCACAAGAATATGTAAACCCCAGGAAATGGTTGCACACAATGAATATCATGAGTTAAGCACAAGAAATGAATCCCGCGTCTTGCCGATTCGAATGCCACCATGAGAATGTCATGAAATGGTAGCGCACAATTAATAACATGAATTAAGCACAAGAAATTAATCGCGCGTCTTGCCGATTCGAATGCCACCATGTAAATGCCACGAAATGATAGCGCACAATGAATAACATGGTTTAAGCACAAAAAATGAACCGCGTGTCTTGCCGATTCAAATGCTATCTTGTAAATGCCATAAAATGGTAGCGCACAATAAATAACATGGTTTAAGCACAAAAAATGAATCGCGCGTCTTGCCGTTTCGAATGCTATCTTATAAATGCCATGAAATGGTAGCGTACAACGAATAACATGGTATAAGCACAAGAAATTAATTGCGCGTCTTGCCGATTCAAATGCTACCTTGTAAATGCCATGAAATGGTAGCGCACAATGAAAGACATGAATTTAGCACAAGAAATGAACGCGCGTCTTGCCGATTCGAATGCTACCTTGTAAATGCCATGAAATGGTAGCGTACAATGAAGATCATGAGTTAAACACAAGAAATGAATCGAGCGTCTTGCCGATTCAAATGCCACCATGTGAATGCCAAGAAATGGTAGCGCACAATGAATGTCACAAGTTAAGTACAAGAAATGAATCGCGCGTCTTGCCGATTCGAATGCTACCTTGTAAATGCCATAAAATGGTAGCGCACAATGAATAACATGAATTAAGCACAAGAAATGAATCGCGCGTCTTGCCGATTCGAATGCTACCTTGTAAATGCCATGAAATGATAGCGCACAATGAATATCAAAAGTTGCACACAAGCAAAGAATTGTGCGCCTTGCCGATTCGAGTATCAGCATGTAAATGCCATGAAAAACCAAGCGCATATTCACACGCACAAGAGTAAAATTGTTTATCAAGCAAAATTAGGCCCAAGAACTCAAAAGCCTTCGAGAACGGGATCGGGGGCCCAGCCCGACCTCCGTCTTGCCGCCCTGAATAAGGATCACCAACAAAATAAAAAGGGCAAGGCCTGGAAGATCAAAGTAGGCCTCCGGAACAGGAGCTCAGGAAGTTGCTGCTGCTCTGCACTGGGACCTCTGAATATTGAGCACGTGGAGCTGGGCTGGCTCCCTTATATAGAGTCTTGGCCCAGCCCACAAATGACACCCAGTCATGCTGCAGAGGAAGCTTCTAGAAGGCCCTGGAAAGGGACCACACCCTGACATACTCTGAAAGTCTGCAGCAATACATTGCAAATGAACAGTATTTATAAGCACCTTGAATATAAGTCTTCAGGATTAAACTCTGCAATGCAAAAGGTTAAACAACAGCATATCAGCAAAATGCATGAATTGCATTGTCTTGGAAGTGCTGGGTTTTTGCATTCCAGTCGCCCGTAGAGTGGACACTGCCCTGATGTTGACACTCACCCTCACTCTCATCACTCCACCACCTCCCACACACTCCACCATCACAACCCACTCATCCCAATGCCAGCCCTGCATTCAACACCAATGCATGGACACCCCTCACAGACCTGCATGGACACTGATCACCACAGCATGCACACTAGAGAGAATCACCTAGACCACCAAATAACTACTCACACAAGGAAAAGCTGCCAGAGCAAATCCAACCGTAGAGGGCAACACACCCATGCACAATATGTCACACACAGAAACAATAACACTGCATTTATATCCCCACAGGTAACCCAGCCAATGTCTCCGGCGAAGAGGTGCCAACAACATCCAGTCCCCCCACAGAAGAGGCCCACAGTGATGACAGCAGCTCTGGTCGTCTGGATCTGGATGACCAACCTGGCCCATCTGGGACCTCCGGACAGTTGTTTACCCAGGCACACTCTCACACCACCACAGGGCCTCCCCCTCAGGAAACACCACCACAGCACCCACCCAGCGGGCCCATACCTCTGTCCTCAGGACAAGTCAATCAGCAGTGTGTCCACCACTACAGGGACCCCAGGCCACCCCACAAACACAGGACAATCAGGGACCTTGGGTCAGTGGGCACACGGTTCAGGGGACAGAGGCACAGGACAACAGGGAAGGTGGGAGGAGTGCTGTGCGACAGGGGGAGGACAGGCCCAGGGAACCGACCCTCCAGGAGGCACTCACCGTGATACTGGGAGCATACCAACAGTCCCAGGATACGCTGGGCCAGATTCTGGACAAGTTGCAGGAGAACATGCGGCTGCAGGAGGGGCAGTACCTGGGGATCAGGGAGGACTTGAAGGCCATTAGCACCACCCTGGTCTCCATTGCAGGGGCGCTGGCAGACATGGCCAACAGTATGAGGGAGGCAGTGGCACCACACCGGGCCCCTGACACTAGCCAAACCACTGAACAGCCCTCCACTTCCGCTGCCTCTAGTGGACAGGAGGCCCCACCACAGGACCAACAGGCCACCAGCACCCCTCCCCCTGCAGAAGGAGAACCACCCCGCAAACATTCCCTGTGATCCAGGCAGAAACCAGGGACTATTGCCAAGACCCCCACCAGGAAATAAGACTCTCCTGATTGTCACCCATGTGTCCCACTCTGTCACCATGTCCACCTTGAACTGACATTGCTCCCCTTCCTATGCTTTCTTGGACAATGCACCTGTGGTACAAATAGACTGGACTCTAACCTGGACATTTCTCCATCACCCCAGCCCATTGCACCACCTCCTCTTCTTCAGAGCACTGCAGTAAACACACTTTGATAAAATACAATTATGGTGTGTTTTCAAATGTTTTCAAAATGTATTTGTTTAACCAGGTTCAAACATTGCAATTCAACTATACAGTAATGTTTACATTGGAAAGACCTATAGTTGGCTTCACTGAACATACCAGGAGCAATAGTGGGGTACCATCATCTGCAAAAAGAGATGTCAAAGGGCAAAGTGAGTGGGCATAGAAGTAGGAATGCATAGCCTGCCAGTGACAATATCACACATCAAACTGTCAATTATATGTGTATTAACACTGTCTTACCTGTGTCTCATTGGAAGTATTGACGAATAATTGCACTTCTGTTGCCTCATCCTCATCTTCACTGTCCACAGGATCCACTGCTGCCACGCGGCCATCTCCTGCCTCCTCCTCCTGCAGAAAAGGCACCTGACGACGCAAGGCAAGGTTGTGCAATATGCAGCATGCCACGATGATCTGGCAGACCTTCTTGGGTGAGTAGCACAGGGATCCACTTGTTAGATGGAGGCAACAAAATCTGGCCTTCAGGAGGCCGAAGGTCCTCTCTATAATCCTTCTTCGACCATGTGCCTAATTGTAACATTCCTCTGCCCTTGTCCTGGCATTCCTCACAGGGGTAAGTAGCCATGAGAGGTTGGGGTAACCAGAGTCACCTGCAAATATCAAGGGACAACTGTTAGCCACACACTCACCCTTAGGGCCCACACCATACCCATACACCATCATCCAATGGGTGGGAACCAGGGCTCACCTATTAGCCACACCCTTTGCCTCTGGAATTGGGCCATCACATTTGGGGTGCTGATATTTCTCAGGATAAAGGGATCATGCACAGACCCAGGATACTTTGCATTGATGTGGGAGATGTACTTGTCCGCCAGGCACACCATCTGGACATTCATGGACTGAAAACTCTTTCAATTTCTGAGCACCTATTTATTTCGCGGGGGCAAATGCAATATGTGTTCCATCTATTGCCCCAATGATGTTGGGGATATGTCCCATTGCATAGAAGTCAGCTTTCACTGTGGCCGAATCCTCCACCTGGGAAAAACGATGTAGCTGCACATGTGTTTAATCAGGACCGACAACACTCTGGTCAGCACTATTGAGAACAATGGCTGTGACAATCCTGCTGCCAAGCCCACTGTCACTTGGAAAGAGCCAGTTGCCAGGAAATGGAGCACTGATAGGACTTGCACAAGAGGGGGGATCCCGGTGGGGTGACGGATAGCAGATATAAGGTCAGGCTCCAATTGGGCACACAGCTCTGTGATTGTGGCCCTGTCAAGTCTATAGGAGAGGATAATGGGCCTATCCTCCATTGGTGCCAAGTCCACCAGGGGTCTGTACACGGGGGATGTCTCCATTTCCTATTCATCAGCAGCGGTTGCAATCTATGGGGCAAAAGAGAGAGCAGCTGGTCATTATCTCTACATTCCAACCACTACAATTCAATGCATATTGTGACTGTAACATTATTTTGTTGGAGATGTCCAAATAGTGCATTTGTGTACTGTGATGCAGTTAGGATCTATGGCCTGCACCCTCCTGAAATGGCGTCCACCTGTCCTGTATGGAGGGACAGGTGGAAATGAGGTAATTCCGCTGACGTTGTGCTCCATTGCGGGAAGCAGTCGAGAACCGCTGTGCAACTCCTCATTGGTTATCATTGGGCCCTATGGGATCCAGTGGCCAATGGTGATGTACGCCGGCGGTGACAGTATGCACCGCCGCGGACGTGACCGCCATTTGCTATCTGTGCACTCACTTGCTACCTGACCTTGAACAGGAGAGGACCTACACTGCAAATGCTGCTGTGACCTGTGTCTGGAACCGACCATGGCTCGTGTTACTGGGGAAAGGGCCCCTGCCTTTACCTCAGCAGAGTTGGAGCGACTGGTGGATGGGGTCCTATCCCAGTACCGACTGCTGTATGGGCCTCCAGACCTACAGGTGAGTATACCGTGAGTATGATGCATGGGGCGTGAATGCATGGAGTGCTGTGTGTGAAGGCCTCATGTGGGGGGGGTTGGTGGATGGGCCCTGGGCAGCATAGAGCATGTATTGTGGGCCATGTCTGTGCTAATGGGGATGGGAAGAGGCATGGTGGGCCATGAGTATAACAGGCACGATGGTCAGACTAATACCTTTCCCTGTGTCTATTTGCCTGCAGGTCAGCGCCCATCAAAAGAAGGGTGTATGGTGTGCCATCGCCAAGGACGTGCGGACCCTGGAGGTCTACGGCAGGTGGAGCACCCACTGTCGGAAACGGTGGGAGGACCTGAGACGTTGTGCGCGGAAGATGGCGGAGGCCCAACTGGGGATGGCCTCCCAATGAGGAAGGGGTGCCCGTCGAACCCTGACCCCCCAATGGCCCGCATACTGGCAGTGGCCTTTCCGGAGCTAGATGGGTGCTTGGGGACATCACAGCAGCCACAAGGGGGTGAGTATAGTGCGCCTGGTGGGGTGGTATGCGGGTGCAGGGTGTGGGCCCTGTGGGCCCTGTGGGTACCCCTAGGCCAGGCCTGGCATTGCAGAGTAGGTCACATGTTGCGTCGGATTCTGATGTGAAAGTCCTCCAACCAAGCTAGTAGGAATCCACTATTGGGCAGGGGTCTGTAGGTCTCAAGTATGCTGCAATTTGCGTTAGATGTCCCTATCCATGGGCTGGTGACTAGCATTGTGACTGGTAGTGCATTGCCTAATGCGTAGGGCTGTTTCCTGTGTGTGATTGTGTTGTGTACGACAACGGTGGTGTTGTTGCCGCCGTTGGTCATATGTATCCTTTGCCTCTCCCCCCCTTTTTGTTTTGCCACACTGTCCTTATGTGCATTAGCATCATCTGGTGGAGGAGCAGAGGCAATGGCGATGGAGGGAGCTGCATCCCACAGGACCCAGGAGGCCGAATCCACCGACGGTGAGGGTACCAGTTGGACGGAGGGTGAGGGGAGCACCACGGCGGAGACTGGAGGGGACAGTTCGGACATGGATTCCTCCTCCGATTGAAGCTCCCTGGTGGTGGCGGACACCTCTGTGCCCACCCCAGCTACAGGTACAGCTGTCACCCCCGTACCAGCACCGCCCTCCCAGCAGCCCCTCAGCGAGTTAACCGTGCCCGCTCACCCAGAAGGGTGGGCATCTCCTTCGCCCGAGGCACCTCAGGCCCTGCCCCAGTTAGCCCTGCTGCCCTGAGTGAGGAGGCTATTGACCTGCTGTGATCCATCTCTGTAGGGCAGTCAACCATTGTGAATGCCATCCAGGGGCTGGCAGCCTAAATGCAACAGTCCAATGCACTTCTGGAGGGCATTCACACTGGCTTAGCGGCCCAACAGAGATTAATCCAGGCTCTGGCCTCCTCTTTGATGGCAGCCATCGTCCCTGTTTCCACCCTCCCCCTTCAACTTCCTCCACCCAAACCCATTTCCCTCAACCCCAACCTATCCCAAGCACACAGGCAGACGAGCAGGCACCCAGGACAACACACAAGAGTCGACAGGGAAAACACAAGCACCACACTTCATCCCACAGGCACTCACACAAACAACATCCAGAAATTAGCCATACCAACATCCACTGCCTCCTCTGTGTCCCCCTCCTCCTCTTCCTCCACCTCCCTCCCAGTTGAGTCTACACTCACATCTGCATGTACCACATCCTCATCCATTACCAAAATCACCAGCACACCTATCAGTACTCACCCCTCACTGGCAGTCACCACCCCCACATCCATGCACACGTCCCCTGTGTCTTCTCCCACCTTGGCCGTGCCCCTTCCTCCCAAAGTACACAAATGCAAGCACTCAGACACCCAACAGCCATCCACCTCACAACAGCATCCAGCCCATGCACCTGCACCCAAACACAGCAGACTGACACCTTCTAGCACCACTCCCTCTTTCTCCACTCCCAAACCATCTCCCTCTTCCCGCCCCAATGTCCCTAAGAAGCTTTTCCTCGCCAACATTGACCTATTCCCTAGCCCTACCCCATCCTTCACGTCAGGTCAGGGTGGTCAAAACCCAGGCAAGCACCTCAGCCACCCAGTCCACGGGCACAGTAGTGTCCTCAGTTACTCCAGGTGGGAAAGGATCCCGGCCACCAGCCAGCCAGACGGAAAGGGTGCCTGCCCCAAGTGCGTCAAGGAAGGGCAAGGAGTCAGCCCCTACTGCAGGAAGGAAGGGCAAGGAGGCAGCCCCAGCTGCAGGAAGGAAGGACAAGGAGGCAGCCCCAGCTACAGGAAGGAAGGGCAAGGAGTCAGCCCCTACTGCAGGAAGGAAGGGCAAGGAGGCAGCCCCAGCTGCAGGAAGGAAGGACAAGGAGGCAGCCCCAGCTGCAGGAAGGAAGGGCAAGGAGGCAGCCCCATCTGCTGGAAGGAAGGGCAAGGGGCCTGCAACAGTAGGCAGTAGAGACAAGGGGCCTGGGGCTAGGACTCAGTCGGAGCCTCCACCCCCATCCATGGTGGTGTGGGGGATGTGCTGGAGCCTCCCCCCACCACTGCCAGCACCGACACCAGCAGCAGCAGCAGCCTCAGTGGGCAGCCGTCTGAGGCTGCAGGGGATGGGCTGGAGCCTCCCCCCACCACTGCCAGCACCACCACCAGCACCGACATTGTGCACCCTCCAGGACCAGTGGTGTTGTACCATCTTCCGGCTGAGGTGCCCCCCCATTCCTTGTCCCCCTGAGGTGCCTGGCTACTTTCGACCTGATGACCCTGCAGTGTTCTGTTCATGTTGTTGCAGGAGTGAGGTGGGGTCTTGGACTTTGTGATGTGGCCCTGTGGCCCACGAACATTGAGGACTGGGCAGTGTCCCTTGATTTGTAAATATGTATATACATTTTGATTTGGATGCATGTATTACTACTATATTTATCTTATTACACTGTTTTTACTCTATTGTAGTTGTTCTTGCATTATTCCTGAGGGGTACGGGGTGAACATGTAATGTTACTGCATCTGCTTGTGTGTATGGTGTTGGGGTGGGGGTGTTGTGTGTGTTTGTCACTCTCTTTTTCCTCCCCCCCTCACCTGTGTGCTAGGCGGCAGTACTCACTGTGGTCGTCTTCGCTGGCGTTGGGGTTTGTAGTGGAGCAGAACATAGAAGAGCATGGGGAACACGTGCAACTCGGGCTCCATGGTGGCGTGGTTCTTCCTTGAGTCTCCAGAGGTGAGTTGTTTCCCTTCTGTGCAGTGTTTCCACCAGGCTTTTGATGTTGTTTGTACTGCCCCGGGAAAGATGGCGGATTGGTGTGTCATTATACAGTGGGCGGAACATTGTCTTCCACCTGCCTGTAGACGGGGACCGCTGTGGTGCATATTGATTTCACCCTGGCGGTCGGTGTGTTAAAGTGGCTGCCTGTCTGAGCGGTTTCCGCCATGGTCATAATTTCATATTTATTACTGCCGGCCTGTTGGCAGTATTACCGCCACTATATCACCGACCGCCAGGGTTGTAATGAGGGCCATTATTTTTCACTTCAATAGTACAAGCAATAAAAACACAAACCAATCTCATAAAACAGTTTTCAATGTAAACCCAAGGAACCCCAAAAAACTGTTGATGAGGCCTTTTGGCGGCATTTGTAGTGGTTCACACCGCCTTCTTCAGGACAAAAATATTTTTCAACAACCTCGTATCACAGAGTTCTATGAGACAGAGGGATATTAAAACAATATCAGTCTACATTTAAAATCCTGTTTTCGTTATTTGCTGCTCCTACAATTTAGTGCAATTTATTAATCTCTGTGGGCAGCATATCACCCCACTGCATAAAGGATTTATAGATCCATACTTTGATAATAACATGGGTGTAAACTCAAGGTATAAAACAACCCATGCTCACCTCATAATTCCCCTGCAGTGATAGCATTCATAAATTCCTAATTATTTATCATGGCATGTATTTTCAATAAATAACCACCCTTTGCTCGGAGCACAACATGTTGTACTCATCACTCTTCTCATATAAAATATAATATTCTATATTTCTATAATATGCCATGATTATGAATCTCTACTTCCAATTATAGCCACAGAATCTGCAGGCCCATTAGTAGGATTCAACTTATAGGCCCTGGGCACAGGTAGTGCCACTTTACTAGGGATTCATAAGCAAATTAAACATGCCAATTGGGTATAAGATAAACTTAAGATGTTTTAAGGAAAAAGACAAACACATTAGCACAGGTTAGCAGTGATAAAGTGCACAGAGTCCTATAGCCAGTAAAAATTAAGTCAGGCAAAAAAAGTAGGTCTGAAGGCAAAAGGTTGGGTTAAGGGGAAACCAAGCCAAGGATGCTATGCCTCATTAGTGTCTCCCACAGTTGAAAGTGGGAAGAACTACCCAACTCCTTGGGAGTTCACATCACTAAGGTAGAAGGACCTTGAGAGACCATCACCATTGGCGAGGTCTGTTCAAGGATGATGTTGCACTGTAAAGTTCATTCCCTGAAGGGTGGTGGTCCACCTCAACTGTATGGGAATCTCACCCCTTATCTGCATTAGCCCTCTGAGGAGTCTGTGGTCTGTTTGAACCCAGAAGTGAGCATCTAATAATTTGATCTCAGCTTCTTCAGTTCCCACGCCACCGCAAAGGCTTCCGTCTCTATTACACTGCATCTCTGTTCCAGGGGAAGTAACCTCCTACTAATAAAGGCTGCAGATTGATCCAGGTCCTGCTCCACCGGCAGAGTTTGCAGAGTTTTGCCTACTCTACATTCTGCTTGGAGCGTGGAGTTCCAGCAAAACTCCACCAGCCTGGTGGCAGAGGCAGAGTTTTTTTCTCACACGTGGCTCACCAACATTATGTTGCTAAAATGCCTCCCAGAGAGATTTCCCAATGTGGATAGTCGTGACAGGTCACAACCGTTCATGTTGAGAAAGCTGCAGCTCCAGTAGACAGCCTACTCTATGGCGAGTACCATGCAGTGCCCTCTGGTGCACTGCATGGTACTATTTGTGCTTATTTTACATTGTGGAACAAGCTCCTGGGGCTAAAAATCAGCACGAGCAGCGTGATGTGCCAAATTCCACCCGCTCGCAGAACTCTGTGGAATCTCATGCAGATTATATGTAACTTTGCATAATTACGTGGAGTGAAACTCCACAAGTTCCACTCAGGCCTATTTTCAATCTTTGCCTGAACACGCCTCCTCCCACTTGGTGACCCAAGTAGACATCTGATCCCTGTCTTATCTGGCACTTACTTGCCTTCATAGTGAGGCCTGCCTCTGCAGAGACTGAAGCACTTTCCTGAGGTAGAAGAAATCGTCCTGCCAGCTGGAACAGAAGACCGCAATGTAGTATAGATAGGTGGCACTGAAGTTCTCCAGCTCAACCAGAACCTGGTTTACAAGCTCTGGAAGTTGCCAGGGTCATTCGTCAACCCAAATGACAATACTTGGAACTGAAAGTGTCTTTCTGGGGAAGAGAATACAGACCTCTCCTTAGCCCCCTTGGTTAAGGCAATCTTCCAGTACCCAAATGTTAAGTCAATTGTGCTGAGGAACTTGGCAGCTCCCAAACTGTGTGTGAGCTCATCAGCACAGGGGATGGGGTGTGCATCAATCTTGCTGATGGCACTGAGACCCTGGTAATCCACACAGAACCTATGTTCTGGGTGGCACCTGAAGGGGCAGCCTTACGGACCAGCACCCCAGTGAATCCATCTAATGCACCACCACAAATTACAACATCACCTCATACATGGAATACGTCAACTTCCAACCCCAAACATACAGCAAGACCTCCATCACAGACACCCTCGCCTACCGTCCTCCAGGGCCATGTCCACCCTTCTGCAGCTATATCGCCAACTTCATTTTCCCCCTCACCATAGACTCTAACAACTACATTTTCCTCAGCGACTGCAACTTCTATCTCAATGACCAAAATTACATTAACACTACCAACCTCCTCAACAGCATAAACAACTACAGACACACCCAACTCATCCACGGCCCCACACATTCCACACGCCACATGCTATATCCCATCTTCACCTCAGTGACCCAATCAGGTATAGCCATACCATGCAACTCACCTGGACAGACCACTCCATTGTCCTGCTCCTCTTCAACATCGCCAGCTCACTGGACCTCCACCCCTTTTTTACCCAATGCCCCCCACCTCAGCTGGAGCAATATCTCAAAGAACACATGGATCAATGCCCTCAATACCACCCACCCCATCTCCTCCAACAACCTAGACCAGAACGTCAGAATCTTCAGCAATTAGATCAATAACGGCACTGACAGCGTCACTCCCACCAACAACAACACCCACAGAAGGTCCACCAAGCAGGCCAGCTATTATACTGAAGACTTCAAAACCACTAAACAACACTGTAAACAACTGGAAAGGAGATGGTACACCAGCAAAGACACGACCAACAAGACAGCCTTCAACTTTTACCACAGACATTTGAGAGAATTGATGAAAAAGGTGTTAGCTTCAAGCATTGAATCAATCTCCAATAGCAGAAAATAACTCTTCAACATCATCAAAGAATTATCCAACTTCTCAGCTGCAGCAAACAACAATACCCCCTTACAGGAACTCTGTGAACACCTTGCAAAGGTCTTCCACTGCAAAATCGCCAACATCTGCTGAAATTTCAAGCCCCTTCCCAAGGCCACCAACTTGTATAAGCAACACAACAACCCCGCTACATACACAGACATCTAGCTAACCGAATGGAACCAGCTCGTCCCACAGGACACCTCCTCCATCATTATCTCACCCCACCCAAGGCACCCGACCCATTCCCTCATCACATCTCCAACCTGGGCAAAGCCAGAATCAGCCACATGCACACCACTTTGTTCAACACCTCAACTGCTACAGCCACCTTCCCTGAGGACTGGTATTCAAAGCCCTACTGTAGAAACCATTTGCAGACCCCAGCAAATTCAACAATTATTGGTCAATCTCCCTGCTCCCGTTCCTTGCCAAAGTATTAGAAAAAAACATCAACCAACAGCTCTCCTCACATCTGTAATGGAACCACCTACTCAACTCCTCCAAATCTTGATTCCGCAGAAACCACAGCACCAAGTTAGCCCTCTTAGTGGCTACCAACAACATCCAAGCCCTACTTGACTGAGGAGAGACTGTGGCTCTGATCCTCCTAGACATCTTGGCAGCCTTCAATACGGTCTCCCACCACACACTCATTACAAGGATGCACAACATAGGCATCCAAGGGGCCTCTCTCAGATGGATCACCTTGTTGCTCACCAGAAGAATGTAAAAAGTCCACCTTCCCCCTTCACCTCCAAACCAAGGAAATCATATGTTGATTATCCCAAAGATCCTCACTCAGCCCCACCTTTTTTAAACACTTATGTGACATCTCTGGTCAACATCATCAAAACCCATGGAATCAACATAATATTCAATGTCGACACCCAACTCATCCTCTCCCTCTCCAAAGATACCACCAACACTAAGACCAACTTCCACAACTGCGTAACAGATGTTGCCAGATGGATGAAGGACAACTGCCTAAAGCTCAACACAAACAAGACAGAGATACTGATCTTCAGAAACAAAAGCTCCCCATGAAATGCATCCTAGTGGCCCTCAGAGATTGGACCTACTCCTACCTCAACTGACCTAGGAACCAAGGCATCATTCTGGACAACAAGCTACCCATGACAATTCAGGTCAACTCTGTTTTCTCCTCCTGCTTTTTCATCCTTCACATGCTTCATAAGATATTCAAATGGCTGATCCAAAGCTAAAGACCCACCATCCCCCAGGCAATCGTCTCCAGCCGAATGGACTCCGGTAAAACTCTGTATGCAGGGATCACAGCTCACCTCATCTGATGACTACAGATTATACAGGACACCACAGCCAGACTCGTCCTGAATCTCTCTAGATGAACCCGCAACACCTGCTACCTCAGGGGACTCAACCGGATCCCTGTATAGAAAAGATCCAGTTCAAGCTCTTGACCCATGCATGTAAGACACTACACAACTCCTGAACCGCCTACTTGAACCACTGCCTGAACTTTTATCAGTGCAACAGACACCTCCACTCTGCTTCTCTTTCTCTAACTCTCACCCTTTATATCCAACGTAGCAGATGCAAAAGTTGCTCCTTCTCCTACCGCAGCAGAGGTATGGAATGAACTAGTCTTTCATCTCTGAACCTCCTTATCTTATCCAGAGTTCCAAAAGTCCCTGAAGACCTGGACTTTGCCAGCACCTGGATACCCTCATGGGTGACAAGAAGAGCTCTGCAAATGATACTGATTGATTGATTGAGTGATTGATACTAGTGAGCTCGTCCAAGGGTTGTTTGAGGGCTCAGTAACCACTCACTCCAGCATCTTGAAGACCTCCTCATTGATGCTGTAACACACATCAGAAAAACCATAAATTTTACTTTTCACATGTGTGCTGTCCCCAGTATTAATATCATGGATACACCATGTAATGAGTCCTGGGGTAAGGGAGAATAAAGAGGCAAGCTGCCCCAACAACTGGCATCAGTCTCTCTGTTGATCAAAGGTCAATGTAGGAGAGAGGCTGACACCCTCCACTGAGCCATCCTGCTCTTTGAAAGAAAGGAGGCCTGGGAGAGGTTCTCTCCCCTCTTCTACCCTATCATCTGTGACCAGGAGCATAATTAACAGAGACCTCTCAGAGTGGGGTTTGAGGCGATTGATGTGCAAAACCCTTAAAGAGTTCCACAGGCTCCATCACCCACACTTTTTGGCCCGGCTGAAACCCGATCAGAGTGGCCTTCTGGTTGTACCACTGTTTCATGACCTCCTGGGTAGCTCTAGATTCACATTAGCTTGCTTACAGAAGCGCTTCATCTGGGTATGGAGTGCCAGCATTTAGCTGACCACATCCTGGGGAGCCTTCCTGGGAAATTGCTCCTACCTCTCCTTTACCAGATTAAGAGATCCTCACATTGGGTGCCCATATAGAAGTTCAAAGGGGCTGAAGCCAACCCCCTTCTGGGGCACCTCCTTTTATGCAAACAACAGGCATGGCAAGAGGGCATCTCACTTCCACCTCAAGAGCCCTGAAAGGCAGATGATCATGTCCTTGAGGGTCTTGTTGAATGTCTTAAAAAGCCCACTGGTTTGCAGGTGGTAAAGAGTGGAGAATGTATAAGTTATCCCACACTTCTTCCACATGGTCTTCATGTACGCTGACATGAAGTTGGTACCATGGTCCAAAACCATCTCTTCAGAAAAACCCACATGGATAAATATCCCCAGCACTGCCCTGGCCACTGTGGGCACAGTCACCGTCCCCAGACAGATAGCTTTGGGTGGCAGGTGGCATGGTCCACCAAGACCGGGATGAACCTGTTCGCCTATGGCTCTCTTGGGGTCCAGAGACCCAACAATGTTGATGACCACTCTTTCAAAGGGGGTGCCAATGACAGGTAAAGGTTATAAGGGAACCTTTTGCTTCTCTTGTGACATGCCAATGGCCTGGTAGATAAGACAGGACCTGCAGAAAGCATCTGAGTCTCCCTCTTTGAGCCAATAAAAGTGGGTGACATGCCTGTAAAAGGTCTTGTTCTGCTACAAATGCCCTGCCAAGGGTACATTATTAAACATTACTAGTAGGAAGGCCCTGTAGCAGTGGGAACCTACTACCACATGTGTTGACCCAGGCTCAGGCACCTTAGGCCTGCTATACAGCAGACTATTCTCCCAGTAAATCAGGTGACCACCAGATGTGTCACCACCTGCCTGGGCCTCGGCCATACCCCGTCAAGAGTAGGGCACTCTCTCAGGCTACAATGGAGTGTGAGGTTAGACACACCCACTCAGGCAACCCTAACAGCTCCAAGTGTGACCTGAGCTCTACCTGCTTCTAGATGGTGTGCGCCAGATCATTGCCAATTAGGCAACCCACAGGCATGAACAGAGTCACAGCTATCCTAAAGAAACCTGATCCTCCCCCACTCAAAGAGAACCAAAGCCACTGAATAGTGATTTTCTTTGTTGTTGGCAGCAGCAACTTGGTGGGATACATTAGGGATGGCCTGATCTGAGGTCATCAGATGTTGTCTGAGGATTGCCAGCTGGTTCTAGTGTCTCTCAGAGCCTCTACCCTCTGTCCATTGAAGGTGACCAACTGCCAGCATTTCCAATAATTACTTGTCAGTTCTCTGCACCATGTCTCTGTCATCTAGGCAACCTCTACACTGTCCCCCTCACTAACTGGGACAAACCCCTCCTCACCACTACACTAGCCAACCCCAGTGACTTCCCACCAGTGGGAGATGTGGCTGCCTGGGACACTTGGTATACCCCTTGAAGTACCATTTCTGTTGGCACTGATAGCAGTTGCTGAGTGCCTTTCCTGAGGGCTTATTATCAGGGAACTGCTTCTTTTTCTTCTCAGTTTCTAGGTGAATTGTAGTCCTGACCCGCTGAACTATTTTGGGGGCCTTTAGATAACTACTTAGTTTTATTTTTCTCTCCCCCTCCTTCTCTTGGTGGGAACTCTGTCCACCCTTGTTGTGATCCCCTCTAGATAACTTCTTGTGGACCCTGATGCTGGCCCAGCAGCCCACCTCCTTATCAAGTTCTCTAAGGGCAGTGAGCTTACTGTCAATCAGGTGTTGGCGCAGATCTGTAAAACAAAGACTGAAAATGTGCTCCTTTTTAATAAAATTGTACAGCAGCTGATAATTTCTCACTTCACTGCCCTCCACCCATCCAATGCCTTGCAAAAGGAATCCACACAATCTACTCAGGTGTATTGGGCCATCTTCTGACTGTCCCTAAACTTCTGCCTATATGTCTCTGGGGTAAGGCCATGCCTCCTAATGAGGGCTTCCTTCATTGGAGGATACCTCATCCTGTACCTGTTCTCCAGGGTCAATAGGGTGTCCCCCCTTCGCTAGGGATATGCTTTCACAGACTAGCCCCCCCTAATCTTCCTCAGAAATCCTATGCATCTGCAAAGCAGTCTCATAAGTCTCAAACTGCCTGTCAATGTCATCCCGCACAACAAAGTCTGGCACCAGATCTTTAGTAATATGAACCCTCATGTCTCCAGAGCACACTGTAGAAATTGTGCCTCCAATACTGTTTTTCTCTGCCTACCTGGCCTTGACATCCAGCTCCTTCAGACTCAGTTCATGAGCCAGTAACAAGTTTATCTCCTCCAAAACCCCCTCAGCCTTCTCCATGATCAATTTTCTTTCCTCTATTCTTAATTGGGCCATCTACAACTTGAACTCTCTCTCCGCCCTCCTTTCTGCTAACTCCTCTAGGGACAGGCTATGGGAAGACACACTGTTCCCTTCCTTGGCACGGTGCTCTACTTCAGGGGCCAAGTCATCCCACTCAACTGTTGGTGGCACCAAAAGAAGGTCCACTCCAGACCCTTACATTTCATTATCTTTTCTTATGGCTTCAACCAGTGATTGATGGGTTTCTGCCCAGGTCCTCAGCACCTTTTGGAGCTCCACTATCGTGGTTGTGCTCTTAGATGGAAGTTCTCTCTCCTTGTAGAACTCCTTAAGCTGAGCCAAAGTGTAGGTATCCATGCTGGACAGCTCAAACTCCATTCTTTAATGTGTGATCTCAAGCACAAAAGTGAGGGCGAGAACTTACAAAAAGCAAAAAGGACAATCAGGGGGAATTTAAACTCAAACTGGTCTCAGATATGGGATGGTAGGGTACTCCAAATCATTGTATGGCACTGCATAAACACAAGTCCTTATCTTCAGTGCTGATCACCAGTGTAAGAAGGTGGGGTTTTGGTTGACTGGGGTGTGAACCCTGGTCAAGCAGCAAACACAGTCCTTGTCAGGGTGAGGCACAAGCAGATCCTAAATTGACCTGTGCTTAACCCTCTGGTAGCTTGGTCCAAAGCAGTCAGGCTTAACTTGGAGGCATTGTGTAAAGTATTTAAGCAACACTTCAAACAGTAATAAAGTGAAAAACACCATGTGAAACGGATGCCACACCAAGTTAGAAAAATAGAGAAAAGTGTAACAATTAAAACAAGATCAAAATGACAAAAGTCCAATCAGTAGAACTGGAGGTTTTTAAAGATTTAAGTGTAAAGTAGTGCAAAAAAGCTCTACATCGGGTCAAAGTCACACATTCAGGCCAATTGTGACAGAGCACAGATCAGCTAAGGTCACCAGGTTAGGCCCACCGAAGTGTACCTTCTCAAAATCTGTGCCAAGAATCCCATTTGCGATGAAGGGGCCATGAGGAGCAAGGACAGCATCACGGATTGATGTCAGTGTAGCATGAAGAGGAGGCCAGGTGTCACAGGAGGACACTGCTGGAGCCTTCACTTTGTGTACCTCACTAGCGGTCAAGGCTGTGGCATAAAGAAGTGGCTGCTGGGGCTTCATGTTTAATTGCGGTGCGAGTGGCAAGATTTCAGTGCAAACAGGCCCATTTGGGGTCACAAAGGGGCCAAGAGTTTGAATTCTGCTCCCTGAGCAAAAGCAAGGGTCCAGAACCTGAAGGGAACCACTTCAGGGGCTAGTGTAGGATGTCAGGAAGTCTGTTATATCCCTGAGGCTCAGATCAGGAATCGAGCAGACTAGACCTCTCATTCACTCTGGGGTCCTAGGTTTGTGATGGGTTGCAGGTCCAGTTCTTCCTCCCAATGGGCGTCAGGTTAGCACAACAGGGGAGCAGCTCCTTCAGAGTAGCAATCCAGCAGAGTGGCAGTCCTTGTATCAGCACAACAGTTCTTTTTCCTGGCAGAATATCCAGAGATCCAGAAGTATAGTGAAGTGTTTGTGCCTGAGGTCTAGTATTTATATCTAGTTTTGCCTTTGCTGTGGGTAGAAGCTTCTAGAGGCATGCCTTTGAAGTGCCCAAGTGACCTGCCTTCCTGGCTCTAGACTAACTACAGCCCTTTGTGTGGAGAAAGGACACACCCTATTCTAGTGTAAGTGGGGCTTGGCCTAGCTGCTCCCTCCCATCCTGCCTGTGATGGCTCATCCAAATCACACCTATGCTCCCCAATTGTGTGTGGTTGTCTAGGAGGAAGACACAAAGCCCAGCTATCAGCTACACCCAGTCATGTAACCCAGAGTCAGGCTGCAGGCACCAAATAGTTAAGGCAAGAAAATGCCATCTTTCTAAAAGTGTTTTTTTACAAAGGTGCAAAAGTGTTTTTTTTTTAAAAATCTTGCAGTAGTCAAAAACTAATTTAAGAGTTTTTTACTACCAGGACATGTAAACCTCAAAAGTACATGTCCAACTTTTTAAATGTGGTGCACCCTACCTTTTGGGCTGGCCATGGATCACCTTAGGAGTGACGTATATGTATTAAAAAGGAAAGTTAGGGCCTGGAAAAAGATTTACAGACATGGCAACTTACAACTCTACACACAGGCTGGAATGGCAGGGCTGAGACATGTTTAAACCTGTACTCAAGTGGGCTGCTGTATTCTCTAGAGTAGCATTTACTTTACAGGCACTGACCACAGGTAGTGACACTTTACTAGGGATTTACAAGTACATTAAATATGCCAATTGGGTATACGCCAATCTTAACATGTTTCAAGGAGAGAGCACAAGCACTTTAGCATTGTTTAGCAGTCGTAAAGAGGCTTTGTAAAAACAACTTAGCTAAAACTGAAGGTTTGAAGGCAAACGTTAGGGAGAAACCATGCCAGTGATGCCAGGGCTCACAAAACAGAGGTAATAATGGGCCCTGCTTGCCATTAGAATGTTCAGCTTTTATGAATATTATTGGTTAAGTACAAAGGGCATGATTCACAAAGAGTCTCCGCAGTCATGATGGAGATTTAGCACTTGTGGCAGAATCTCAGCACAGCACACACTCTGCAGTGCTCCATGTGGAGTTTTCACCACAAGTGTGGAGACTCTGCTACGAGTGTGGAGCCTCCACTGTGACTGTAGAGACCCTTTGTAAATCGGGCCCGCAGAGTTCAGTTCCCCCACTTAGCTTTCTGAACTACTATAGCAATGATAAGGTGGGACCGTTATTTCTGGCTATTGTGGGATTCTTCATTATCAGATTCCTCATCTAGTACTATTTAGTGTGATTTAATAGAAAGGTTAAGTTTATGTTGGGGCAGGGTTCTCTGTTGTGTACAATTTATCATTGCCTCTCCACCCACAAGCTTAAAAAAGTTTTTGTGTGTCAGGCCGAATGTGCATGATTAATTGACATGTTGCAGTGCTGAACAGGGATGTTACTTTAATCAGTAGTAGTTACACACAAAAAACAGTGACATTGTTATCACTAAAGCTGAAATGCCAAGAGTGTTCTCAGTGGCAAAATGGCCTGGCAAGCAAGGGTATCTTGCAGTCTAGAACTTTGAGGGACAGCTACTGCAGCTTCAAATCTAAGGACCTCGTTTAGATGTTGGCAGTAATGGTCCCGCTGTCAGTTTTCTGACTGAAAACCTGTCAGCCACCATGATGGTCTGCCCGCCGCATTTAGATGTTGGAGGTCCCATAAACTTTATCCCACCCAAGTCCAGACACTCCACCAAGGATTCCTATCTGCCACCGCAGCACCATAGGAAACAGTGGCTGATGGCGGGGCTTCAGCCATACTTACTGCCAAGCAGAGCTGGATGTGTCATACGGCCCAGCAAAAAGTGAAGGTACGACCTCCACTCTGGCTGGATGGATTTGGGAGAGAAGGGGGTGAAAACTCTCCTTTTCTCCCGATTTAACTTCCGTTTCTGGCTGGACATAACTTGACAGTAACCTTTGTTGCTGCTCTCATGGGACCCTGGAGAAAACACAGCCCCACCATTGCTGGACATAAATGTAGGCAACCCGTATTTGCTGTGTACGTTGGGGGGAGATCACTGCACACGTGCACGAGACCACGGCAGACATTTAAATTTTACAGTATTTATTTTTAATTACTGTGACATTGTATTGTATTGAAATAGTATTTATATAGCGCTTACTACCCCTGACGAGGCGTCGAAGTGTTTTTCGGCGAGTAGCACGCTACTCCGGAACCCAAAAGGAATTAGTGCTGGATTTGCATAGGGAAATATGAGTACAGTTTTAGTATTATTATCAGTTAATTTGAGGTGTGGATATGTGAGTTTGTTAGTTGGATTGACTGGAGTAATGGAGGGTTGGAGGAGGGAAGAATCCAGAAGTATTAATTGGGAGTTTATGGTAGTAGGATTTAGGCTTGGGATGAGTAAAGGGGGATGTGTAGGAGGCTGGCTTGGCTTATAGTGGGTACCTTGTGATACTTACACCTTTTGCCAGGTCCAGTTATCCCTTATTAGTAGATTAGAAGTGTTCTAGCAGCTTAGGCTGATAGAGGTAGCTATAGCAGAGCAGCTTAGGCTGAACTAGGAGACATGCAAAGCTCCTACTATACCACTTATATCACTTAGCACTATATCATAAGAAAACACAATACTCAGAGTTACTAAAAATAAAGGTACTTTATTTTAGTGACAATATGCCAAAAGTATCTCAGAGGATATACTCCCTTAGGAGGTAAGTAATATATACAAATTATACACACAAACCAAAATCAGGTAAGTAAACAGTTAGAAAAGTAATGCAAACACTGTAGAACACAATAGAATGCAATAGGAGACAACAGGCCTAGGGGCAACACAAACCATATACTCCAAAAGTGGAATGCGAACCACAAATGGACCCCAGGCCTAGTGTGGTGTGTAGTGGTTCACTGGGAGTCTAAGACAACACTAAGGTGTCCAAGATACCCTGCTCCAAGACACTGAAAAGTAGGAGTAAAGTTACCCTAATTTACCCTACTACTCCAGAAATACAGTAAAGTCGAGATAGGGGTTTCTGCAAAGACAACAACTGACTGCAAAGCACTGAAGATGGATTCCTGGACCTGAGGACCTGCAAAGGAAGGGGACCAAGTCCAAGAGTCACGCAAGTATCCAGGGGGGGCAGGAGCCCACTAAACCCCGGATGAAGGTGCAAAAGGGCTGCCTCTGAGTGGAAGAAGCCAAAGATTCAGCAACAACGGAAGGCACCAGGAACTTCTCCTTTGGTCAGAAGATGTTCCACGGCGTGCTGGAGGATGCAGAGTTGTTTCCATGCAGAAAGACCTCAAACAAGCCTTGCTAGCTGCAAGAGTTACGGTTGAAGGTTTTGGGTGCTGCCAGGGCCCAGGAAGGACCAGGAGGTTGCCACTTGGAGGAGGAGACAGAGGGGGTGCTCCGCAACACAGAGAGCCCATGCAGAAGCAGGCAGCACCCGCAGAAGTACCTGAACAGGCATTCAGAAGATCTGAGCATGACAGTCAACTCAGCACAACTAAAGAGGGTCCCACGGAATCGGGGTCCAACTCAGCGAGTTGGGCAATGCAGGACGGAGTGCTAGGGACCTGTGCTAGGCTGTGCACGAAGGAAGTCTTGCAAAAGTGCACAGAAGCCCTAGCAGCTGCAGTTCACAGAGTACACATGATTACTGTCTGGCGTGGGGAGGCAAGGACTTATCTCCACCAAATTTGGACAGAAGGGCCACTGGACTGTCAAGGGACACTTGGATCCAGCTACTGTATTCCAGCAACCACGCTCGTCAAGATCAGAGGGGACCCAGAGGACCGATGATGCAGAAGTTTGGTGCCTGCATTGGCAGGGGGAAGATTCCGTCGACCCACAGGAGATTTCTTCTTGGCTTCCAGTGCAGGGTGAAGGCAGACAGCCCTCAGAGCATGCACCACCAGGAAACAGTCGAGAAAGCCAGCAGGATGAGGCACTACAATGTTGCTGGTAGTCTTCTTGCTACTTTGTTGCAGTTTTGCAGGAATACTGGAGCAGTCAGCGGTCGATCCTTGGCAGAAGTCGAAGAGGGAAGCGCAGAGGAACTCTGGTGAGCTCTTGCATTCGTTATCTGGTGAGATACCCACAGGAGAGACCTTAAATAGCCCTCAGAGGAGGATTGGCTACAGAGAAAGGTAAGCACCTATCAGGAGGGGTCTCTGACGTCGCATGCTGGCACTGGCCAATCAGAGCTGTCCATTGTGCCCTCACACTTCTGCATCCAAGATGGCAGAGATCTGGGACACACTGGAGGAGCTCTGGGCACCTCCTCTGGGAGCTGCTGGTCCGGGGAATGGTCACTCCCCTTTACTTTGTCCAGTTGCGTGCCAGAGCAGAGCTGGGGGGATCCCTGAACTGGTGAAGACTGGCTCATGCAAGGAGGGCACCATCTGTGCCCTTCAAAGCATTTCCAGAGGCCAGAAGAGGCTACTCCTCTAAGGCCCTTCACACCTATTTCCAAAGGGAGAGGGTGTAACACCCTCTCTCAGAGGAAATCCTTTGTTCTGCCTTCCTGGGACTGGGCTTCCCAGGCCCCAGGGGGGCAGAAACCTGTATGAGGGTTGGCAGCAGCAGTAGCTGCAGAGACAACCCCAGAGACTTAGGCGGTCATTCTGACCGCCGCCGCCCGCCATGCGGTCACCGCCATTTGGCCGCTCCGCGGTCAAAAGACCGCGGAGGCCATTCTGGCTTTCCCGCTGGGCCTGCGGGCGCCCGCCAAAGGAGCGCCCGCCGGCCCAGCAGGAAAGGCCCTGCAACATAGAAGCCGGCTCCGAATGGAGCCGGCGGTGTTGCAGGGGTGCGACGGGTGAAGTTGCACCTGTCGCGATTTTCACTGTCTGCTATGCAGACAGTGAAAATCATGCTGGGGCTCTGTTAGGGGGCCCCTGCACTGCCCATGCCAGTGGCATGGGCAGTGCAGGGGCCCCCAGGGGCCCCACGACACCCGTTCCCGCCATCCTGTTCCTGGCGGTGAAAACCGCCAGAAACAGGCTGGCGGGAAGGGGGTCGGAATCTCCATGGCGGCGCTGCTTGCAGCGCCGCCATGAAGGATTCTCCCAGCCGGGGCTAATCCGGCGGGAAACCGCCGGACCCGGCTGGGCAACCGCGGCTTTACAGCCGCGGTCGGAATTCCACATGAAGCACCGCCAGCCTGTTGGCGGTGCTTCCGTGGACCACCAGGGTTGGAATGAGGGCCTTAGTTGCCAGTTTCCGGGCTCTATGCTGGAGCCCCGGGGATGCATGGAATTGTCCCCCCAATACCAGAATGGTATTGGGGTGACAATTCCTTGATCCTAAACATGTTACATGGCAATGTTCAGAGTTACCATTGTGACGCTACATTTAGGTATTGACCTATATGTAGTGCACACGTGTAATGGTGTCCCCGCACTCACAAAGTCCGGGGAAATTGCCCTGAACAATGTGGGGGCACCTTGGCTCGTGCCAGGGTGCCCACACTCTAAGTAACTTTGCACCTAACCTTCACTAAGTGAGGGTTAGACATATAGGTGACTTATAAATTACTTAAGTGCAGTGTAAAATGGCTGTGAAATAACGTGGACGTTATTTCACTCAGACTGCAGTGGCAGTCCTGTGTAAGAATTGTCTGAGCTCCCTATGGGTGGCAAAAGAAATGCTGCAGCCCATATGGATCTCCTGGAACCCCAATACCCTGGGTACCTAGGTACCATATACTAGGGAATTATAAGTGTGTTCCAGTGTGCCAATCAGAATTGGTAAAATTAGTCACTAGCCTGCAGTGACAATTTTAAAAGCAGCGAGAGCATAAACACTAAGGTTCTGATTAGCAGAGCCTCAGTGATACAGTTAGGCACCACACAGGGAACACATACAGGGCATACTTTATGAGCACTGGGGTCCTGGCTAATGGGATCCCAGTGACACAGGCTAAAACAAACATACATACAGTACAAATGTGGGTAACATGCCAGGCAAGATGGTACTTTCCTACAGGTTGGAGAAGGGAAGAGTCTATGGAAAGGGTTAGGGAGATCATAGTAGCAGGGTGAGATAAATGAGGGAGAATTTAGTCGGGTTGTTTGGGAGATCATGGTAGTAAAGTGAGTTTTGGGTGATTAGATGTGGAAGAGGAGGGAAGAGCTTAGGCAGGGTTATTTAGGAGAGGAAAGAAGCAGTATGGATTTGGGATGAGTCAGAGTGGGAATGGAGGAAAGATTGATAGAGACATGACATATGGTGATGGGTAGACAAAGTGTGATATAAAATGAGAGCAAGGATATATAAGTATCTAGTATAACAACTTATCTAGGAGTTATGTAATGACCTATGAGCATGTTAAGCATAGAATAACATATATATATTTATATATATATATATATTCACACACACACATACATAACACATGAATACCCACACATATGCACACACATATGTACATACATATACATATTTAAACCATGAGTAAATATACATTAGTTAAACAAGTTTAAAGAGTATGTGTGTAGGTTATTGTTATGACATAGTAGCAATACATGCACATGTGGAGGACACAGGTAGGTCAGACATAAATGGGGACACAATGATACACAACACATATCGAACACATACACAACTGTCATTATGGAGTCAGTATTCATTGCCAAATGAATGCTGGCACCAGAATGATGGTACATTCACACTTGCCAACTTTGCTAATGTGTGCACTTTGCAAGGGGACCTTTGCCTGTCCATGTTGTGTTTGAGTTGTGTATGTGAGTTAGTACGTGTATATGTGTGTGGGATGTGATTGGCTGGATGAGGAGAAGGGAGGTGTAGTGGGTGATTTGGTTGTGATGTGTATAGTTATGTTTGTGTGTGCATGTGTTCGTGTAGATGAGTGTGTTGGTTGTTGTTCCATGTGTGGGTGCAGTGTCATTAATGTGTGTATATCATGTGATGGATGTACATATATGTGTGTTTCTGGCATGTAGGTGTTGTGTTGTAGTGTAATGGTGATGGATAATGGTGTACATGTGGAGTGTTGTGTCCTGTGTGATGCAGGGGGATACATATGTCAACGGTAGAGTGTGTGTGTGTGGCTTACCTCTATTCCACAGCCACTGCCATTGACCTTTGGGTTCATCAATACCCTCCCTCCATCAGCAAACCACCTCTAGTACACCTCCTGTCCAGCTGTAACATCTAAATACGGCCAGCAGGAACCAACCTGCCTGACGACTAGGAATAGCACTCCCTTGTGAGGATGTTTGGCTCAGTCGCAATACATCTAAATACGTCAGGGTGGAAGACAGTCAACTTGCTGGTCTTCTCAGATCCACCACTGACGTGGCTTGGCAGTGCGATGACTAATATCTAAATCAGGTCCTAAGTCTAGTAGTGAATGAACTCAGAATTGTAACCCTTTCCTGGTTACAAAGATGCGTTCCATTGTATCTACTTTGCCAGAGCTTAGCCTTAGCCCCTGACAAAAAATGGAGTTGTAGATGAGGAGGTACTGGCGGAAAAGAGGTGATGATTTGGTGATTAATTAGAGAGGTGAAGTAGATGTTCTCTTCTTGAATGCAAATGCTTTCAGCATGTCAGCGGTCTGACCAGCATTTAACACACAATTTAAGAATGATAATGTGGAGCATCATAACTGGAAATTGATCAACTTGTAACAAGAACAGTGCCAAATTATGGGTCAGACTAACAATTTAAGAACATTTTGAATAAAAAATTACTATTTACCTGCTCTGGCCCACTACTTCACCCTTCAGTCTAAAACTTACTAGTAGAAAGGGCAATTTGGAGCAGCATAAAAAGAGAGCAATCTCATTAGCTTTACAAGATTAAGGCCCAGATTTACACCCGTTTGCGCTGAATTAGCATCATTTTTTTTACGTTAATTCAGCAGAAACTTAACTCCATCATTATATTTTGACGCTAGGCTAGTCTAACGTCAAAATATTGGAGTTAAAGTCATTTTTTGGATGCGTGAACCCACCTTGCGTCAATGAGATGCAGGGTGGGCGTTCCCATCCAAAAAATGACTCTAAGGCCCTAGCGCCTTATTTATTCTCCCATACAAAAATGGTGCACGGGAGTGAGGCGGGCCTAAATAATGGCCCTAAGCCTGCTTAAATCCATTATTTAACACTTGGGTCTGTGCAGGCGTTAGAGGATATGTGGACCCATTGCCATGGTCAAACACCATGGAAAGAGCCCACAGGTTCCCTCCACAAGCCCCAGGAACACCCCCACCCACACCAGAGGGACACCACAGGATGGGGGACCGCTTCCCAAGTAAGTATAGGTAAGTAGAGGTAAGTATTTCAATTTGTTTTTTACGTGACATTGGGGGCCCTGAAATGGGTCCTCCTACATAGCACTGGGTGTAATGGCCATGCCCAGTGACATGTAGGAGGGCCCTTGTCCCCTGTGCTGGCCAATGGGGTGGGGGCATGGCTCCTGTCTTTTAAAAGACAGGAGTCATGTGGAATGGATGGTTTTGCGTCAAGAAATGACGCTAGGTTGGTTAGAATCATCTTTTTTTACTCTAACCAGACTAAGGGGGTGATTCTCACCCTGGCGGACCGCTGAGGGTATTTTGGCTTTTGCACTGGGCTGGCGGGCGACCGCCAAAAGGCCGCCCGCCAGCCCAGTGCAAAACGGCCTTCCCACTAGGACGCCGGCTCTGAATTGAGCAGGCGGAGTGGGAAGGTGCGACGGGTGCAGTGGCACCCGTCGCGTATTTCAGTGTCTGCATAGCAGACACTGAAATACAAAGTGGGGCCCTTTTACGGGGGCCCCTACAGTGCCCATGCCATTGGCATGGGCACTGCAGGGGCCCCCAGGGGCCCCGCGGCACCCCCTACCGCCATCCTGTTCCTGGCGGGAGACCCGCCAGGAACAGGATGGCGGTAGGGGGTGTCAGAATCCCCATGGCGGCGGAGCGCGCTCCGCCGCCGTGGAGGATTCACAAGGGCAGCAGAAAACCGGCGGGAGACCGCCGGTTTTCCGCATCTGACCGCGGCCGAACCGCCGCGGTCAGAATGCCCTGCGGGGCACCGCCGGCCTGTCGGCGGTGCTCCCGCCGACCCTGGCCCCGGCCCCCCCTAAGACATTTTTTGGTGCAAAACACCCTTCTCCCATACCGCCACCCCCACCCCCACCCCGGCTAACATCATTTTCCATGATGTTAGCCCACCCTTTGCACCGGATTGCGTCATTCCATAGATTTGGCGCCCGGCTGGCGTCCTGGAATGGCTCAAACCGGCGCAATACTGTTTGATGCAAAACTGTGTTTGTGCTGTTATGCGTCAAAAAGTATATATCTGGGCCTAAGAGCTATATAGCAGTCACGGCCACATTTGAAGAAGTCTGAGCTTAAAAGTAATTTTGGACATGAAACATTAGTCCGGTGCAGTTGTGGTATGAGGCTCACTCAGGGGGACTGTGTAGCCGGTTCTCTTTTGGATTAAGACCCAGTATGAATCCTCCTCTCCCCAACTGTGCCCAGAACACAACACAGGGGGAGTAGATAATGTTCCCCTTGCCCTGCCCAAGCAGGTCCTGTCTTCTACCTTCCTTCTCTCAAACCCCAGACCTCCACCGACTCTCTCGCTGACATTTTCCATCTGCATTGTGTAGGCACACAATGTCAGTGGATTTGTCCCTGGCATAGGACAAAACCATACGGAAAAGGGTCCTATGGTACTGGTTAAGTGTAGTTATTCACTCTTCTGAAGAAAAATATATTTATTTATTGATTTTGATGCAGGAACATCAAATAGAATTGGAGATTCTGTCACACCAGTATCTCTGTACCATAATCCCTCATTCTTGTGAGGGCCTGTGTCTGTCCCTAATTCCACACTTTGCTCTTACAGTAACCTGTGCCAAAACCCTTACAGCATGGTCAGTTACATAATACCCAATTAACAATAATTACAGGCATTCTGATAATGAAAGTAGATAAAAGGTTATCCGTTAAATTACTGGAAAGCCCTTGCCTTGAGTGGCTATACCTCATGGGTATACAATCAGAATATCTGCATACTCTTAACTTTGTTGAGTTTGACTTTCTTGATTGCCTGAGAAATAATATAACTGTCCACTGATAATGTATTGGTATTTCTATAGTCTGCCTTCTTACTTCAAATACGGCACCTACCGGATACTGGGGGTATTTGTTTTGCTACTATTTGCCCTAAACCTATTTTAGGTTTATAAATATCAGGTGAAGATGTTTCTCATATGGAACATTTAAAAACTAGAGACTGGATACTCCAGGCTTGAAATTAGGCTACCATTCCTCTCTAGGGGCCAGATGTATCAAAGGGTTTTACCCGTTCTGTGTCTATGGGAAAATGTGTTTATACATATGGCTCTAGGAATCCTGGTGTTCCCAGGTAACACAGTTTACAGCAGTTTCACTAATTGTGGTGATTTCTTAAATATAATTATTGGATCATTCTCGATTTTCAGTCATTTATGCTCTGAGCTCACCCACACTTTTTTTTTTATCTCCAGGGCTTGCATTCCATTCAATTTCAGGGCATATTCACCGAAATGGTTTAGTCTTGACTTACCATAAACCTATTTTTGGAAGCATTACTTAAAATTAGCTTATTTGACCTCACGCAGATATTCATTCTTCATTGACTTATTTTACTTACCTGGTTACTTTATTGCACAAACTTTGTTAATGTGAGTGTCCCATCGCTGAGTGGCTTCCACGTCTTTCCTTATAACCAGCACACTTCATTATATCTAGTCACATTCTTCCCTTCCTGAAGTTTTAATACAACTATTTGATACTCTTTTTTGGATTATGAAAGCAATCATTTTGGTTGCTATAAATTGTAAACGTTAAAGTTTTCCTTATGTTGAAACTACCGCGAATAGCTATTTGGACCTATCTGACTTTACAAACTGACCTGTTTATAACGGCCTTCCTTTTTGGTAATGTTTGAAAACATAGAGGTGTTTGTCTTTTGTCAAGTTTTCGCCTGCATGATCGGACTGCTATGGATCAGAGGCTACTGTGAAAGGTAGAAGAATTTAAATTTAAGAAAACCACGTTTCATGTAGCATTTTAGCAAAATACACATAGTTTCCTTTATCCTTGATGAAGTTGGTCGATTGTTGAACCGAATGACAAAAATGTGTTGGTTGGAAGATTTACAATGGTTGGAACTTTTACATAATGAAGAATAACAAACTTCAACAGAAGAATCTGCTCTGATTCTGTTGAATTCAGACTTAAAGACATCTACCTCTGTTATATGGGGTTGGTGTGCGAGCACATATTGGACCAACCCTGGAACCTTCTGTTTTCTAACTTGGAGACCATCAGGGTGGCTGGTGCCCCTCTTCACTTAGTACCCACAAGATGAACTGTTTGGAATCCAATTTATAAAATCCTGAAATTGTTTCAACATCTTGGTGTACACAGGTGTGCCCCTTGCTACCTATACTTGCTTTGCATATATTTATAAGCATGGCAGCAAGCGTTACCTACAACTAAATGCAATAACTTCTTCTATGATGAAGGAGAGTAAAATGCCAGAGGATTTATTTAGCGACATTAAGGTAGGACATGCTGTTGGGAGTAAGAACCCTCAACAAGGAAATAAGAATGATGAGTTAAAAGACAGATGTATCTGACTTAAATGAGTAAAAAAACATGAACTCTCCAAATGGTAGGACAGACTCACCTTAAGGAAGTACATTAAAAATAACAAGGTGCCTCGAGGTTGGAGGGTCCTAATATTCCTGACATGTATAGATCTATACACAGATTTACTGAATACATGGAAGAACAAGCTGATAAATCTGTGGTAAATATGGTGGGAACACGTACTGAGAATGCTTACAGAAAAATAGGTAAAATAAGGGCAGAAATCAAGGATAGTCAAATTTTTGGGAAAGAGATTGGAACATCTTATAAAACCCACATCACAGGCTCAGGAAGGATACGAGTAAAAGTACTAAAAGCAGCAGATATAACTCATCTGCTTTCTGCTTCACCGGTGAGGAAGAAGAATTTTCTGCACCAGTGGAGTGTTCTTTCACATCAGCTACGACTAATTCTTCTTATTAGGAGAAATAAGAAGAACAAGAATTGGAAACCAAAATGGAGATACCAAGAAGCAGTCAAACACACAGAAAACTTAGAAGGGGAAGGCAAAATGTGGAGATAGATATGGAAAGGAAATAAATTGAAACAAGATCGTGGACACAATCCAAGAAATAGACCAAAACTAGTCAAGTAGAATTACTGAGGTGGAGGATGTTAAATCTCTTAGAATGACTAATGAAGACAATTATAACATTCTGATTATCAGTTTGGGAGATACATCATTGAAGGACTGTTAGACCTGGCAGCTTTTTGGCGTGTCTCCTCTGTATTTCTGCCTTCTAACCTTTTATGATGTACTGGACTCTGTTTTTGCTGGTTTATTCTCTCTGCACACTTTACCACTGCTAATCAGTGAAAAGTGCAAGTGCTCCCTATAGAAATTGTACTGTTGATTGGTTTATCCATGATTGGCATATTTGATTTACTGGTAAGTCCCTAGTAAAGTGCACTAGAGCTGCCCAGGGCCTGTAAATCAAATGCTACTATTGGGCCTGCAGCACTGGTTGTTCCACCCACATAAGTAGCCCTGTACAAATGGCTCAGACCTGCCACTGCAGTGTCTGTGTGTGCAGTTTTAAACTGCCAATTCGACTTGGCAAGGATACCCACTCGTAGGCCTAAACCTTCCCTTTTACTACATGTAAGGTGCCCCTAAGGTAGGCCCACGGTAGCCCCATGGGCAGAGTGCAGTATATGTTAAAGGTGGGACATGTACTTATACGTGTTACATGTCCTAACTGTGAAATACTGCTAAATTTGGTTTTCGCTGTGCAAGGCCTATCTCTCTCATAGGTTAACATAGGGGCTGCCTTTAAATATTATTAAAGCACAAACTCATTTTGAGAGCAGGTGGAAATGTGGAGTTTAGGGTCTCTGAACTCACAATTTAAAAATACATATTTTGGTAAGGGTTGTTTTTAAATTGTGTGTTTAAAAATGCCACTGTTAGAAATTAGGCATTTTCTTGCTTAAACCATTATGTGACTCTGCCTGTTTGTGAACTCCCTGTCTGGGTCAATTTGACAGTTGGGTTGTTTGCACCTCTCTCTAGACAGTGACACAAAGGGGGTTGGGATGTAGCCTGCATATCCTTATGAGCCATCTGAGCTAGGGAGGAGGGAGGAGTGGTCACTTACACCTGAAAGGACTGTGCCTGCCCTCAGACAATGCAGTCTCGAACCCCATGGTGTGTGACAGTGGCCTGGCGTGGACAAGGAAGGATCTTACAAACACTTGAGACTTTGCTTTGAAGTTTGCCAACTTCAAAGGCAGAAAGGGGTATGAGTATTGGGCCCCAAACCCCAGACTTTTGCAATCTTTCTGGAATCAAGAGGAACCTCTGCCAAGGAGAAGAGACGTAGAGCTGGAGGAGGAGTACTATCCCTTTGCTGTGTTGCTTTGCTAGACTGGCCTGCAGTTGCTGCTTCTGCCTTAAAAGAGTGCAAAGGGTGAACTTTGCTGTGTGTCCTGCTTGAGAAAGTTCTCCAAGGGCTTGGAGTAGAGATTGCCTCCTGTTGGAAGTCTCAGGGACAGCAAAGACTTCAGTTTCCTTGACCTACAGCTCTGGGAATTGTGTTTTGTGCTGTTCAAGAGGAGAAACCACCGCGATGCCACCAACAATGCCACCGGCCTGCACCATGACCTGCTGATGCTGAACGGAGCCGCACTGCCCTGCTTCACACCGTGACCCTGGTGTCACCAACGCCGTCATTGGATGACTTCACTGAGCCGCTGTTCGCACCGTGACCAGCAGGTCCCAGACACCGGCATTGCCTTGCTCACATCGTACCCTGGGCATCCCTAATGACGACGCTCCTGCTGACACCCGTGCCGCTGCCTGCACTGTGGCCTGTCGACACCGCTCGTGAGGTACACGAAGCACCGTCCCGCACCCGCACCTCAGCCCCGTCCCCGACGCCAGCACCGTTGACTCCAGTGTTGTCACCAGGCATACCTTCCTGCACCGTGGCCTGTGGACACTGCTCGTGAGGGTCACAGAGCACCATCCCACACCGCACCGTTTGCTTCGGCCTACCGAGGACAGCGCTTCAGCAACAACAATGCTGCTGCCTGCACCGTGACCTGGTGACGCCGCACGTCGCACCACCCTGACCCGCTTCACACCTCAGCCCTGGTCTCAACAGACACCGCTGGATGCCGTCACCGAGATGCTGCCTGCACCGTGACCTGTGGGCATCGCACTTCTCCCTCATCCCAGTTTACACCACAGCTTCTATGCCATCCACGCCAGCGCTCATGACTTTATCAGCCCGAAGTTCGATCGGCACCATGTGTAACTTCATGGGATCAACAACTCCTGCACCGACTCCGGAACTGACACTGCGATGCCAGAGACGCCTCTCTCAGAGCTCAGCGCGAGGGTCACAACACCCTGCAATTCCAAAGGTACTGATTGCGGGTTTTCCTGACACCGTAGCTGGCCCACGACACTGCGGCCAGACTGAACTGTTGGTTTTGTTGATCATGATGCCGTGATAGCCCCAGATGGAGCTATCGACTTCAAGGAACTGTATTGTTTAAGTTAAATCTTGCAGAATTCATATATCTATTACTGTATGTTGGATTTTTATCGTATTTCGTCTTGTTTTATATATATAAATATTGCCTATTTTTCTAAAACTGGTGTGGTGTCCTTTTGAAGTGTTTTCACTGTGTTACTGGGTGTTATGTGCAAATGATTACACATTGCTTGTGAGATAAGCTTATGCCAAGCTACCAAGGGGGTGAGCAGGGGTTATCTGAGTGGGTATCTCCCTTACCCTGACTAGACTGAGGGTCCCTACTTGGACAGGGTGAAAACTGACTGCCAACTCAGTCCCCATTTCTAACATTGGTTGTCACCGGTGAGGATAGGACTTGCATTTGCAATTGACCCACAGTGATTGGTGTACACTACTACCATATAGCAGACCACTATGTGCCACATGCAGATTTTAGTTTTTGATTTTTATCTTTTTGACCTATTTTTGATATTGAGTTCAAATGAACTCCAACAACATTATGTCTCAGTCAGGAGCTTCGTCAGTTGCATCCCAGGATTTGGTTTTTGAGGAGGACAGGTTGGAAACCTATACCGTGAAGGAACTGACGGCAGTTTGTAAAAACCTCAAAATCCAGGTCAGAGGCCTCACCAAAAAGGAGGAGCTACAAAAGGCCCAGTGGGCAGTCTGTGGATCCAGTGGGGGAGTCTGTGGACCCAAATCGAGGCGAAGAAGTGCTGAGGGTGCAGGAGCTGCTAGGGGGGAAGGTACCCCCTGCAGCTTCTGCAAGCAGCAGTCATGGTTCTGTGAGCCTGACTCCAGAGGAGCTGGAGGATAGGAGAGAAGCGAGGAGGCACCAGATTGAGTTGGTGAGATTGAAAATGGAGGAGAAAAAAATGCTCTTGGAGCATGAGCTTAAAGTAAAGGAGCTGGATGTGAGGAGCAGGTCCAGCAATGAGGGTGGCAGCAATACCTCAGTGCAGCCAGACAGAATTGTGCACATTCCTAAGAACGTAGGGAGAGAGTACAAGAAGGGAGACAACATTCAGAGGTGCTTTCAAGGATATGAGGCATCCATCCACAAGAATGGGGCAGGATTGTGGAACCACTTCACAGAGGAGGGTAGAGACACTTTGCAAGCTTTGGGTGAGGGGTACAACCTCACCTATGCTGACATTAAGGAGGCCCTTCTCACTAGTCATGGTCTCACTCCTGACAAGTACCGGGATCTGTTTAGGCAGAGTAAGAAAACTGATTCCCAGACCTGGTAAGAATGTGAGGATTCTTTTTGCAGAGCACTAGATGGTTGGATGAAGGGCAGTAATGTGACCGTAATGTGACAGATTTTCAGGGGCTGTACAACTCAATTGCGTGAGAGTAATTGTCTAGTCTGTGTTTTGCCGAGCTGCACCAGCACTTGATTGATAGTAAGCTGACAAGCACAGGAAGCTTGCTATAGAGGTGTATCGCTCGGTGAGTACCAGAGTCCACAAAAAGGTATATGGGGAGATTCTGCCAAAGGTGGGTAGGGTTCCCAGCAGCAGAGTGGGGGGGACAAAGGTAAACAAAAGGAGTTTTCAAAAGGGCCCCAATCTAGTAACCTGGGTAAGATATCCCCCCCGGGAGATAAGAAACCATGGTGCTCTTCAGGAAAGCCTGCAGAGGCAGGGCACCGTAAGTGCTTTGCATGTGATCAGAAGGTCACATGAAGGGAGATCCAAAGTGTCCCAAGTGGACACCGCCACATAGCGGTGGGAAGACCAAGGGGTTGGCCAGTGTAGTGCTTGGGGAGGAGGTGGTCCCAGGTGGGTGTGGGGATCCCACAGAGATGACCCCTGTCTCACTAGGGGACAGTGAGATGGTCCAGAGAAACATAATGCCTGATAACACTAAGAAATACAGGCAGTGGGTGACCATCAATGGGCAGAGGGTAGAAGCTCTCAGAAATACTGGAGCCAGTGTGACTTTGGTCTGGTGTCGCATGGTGTCTGAAGAGCAAATAGTCCCTGGTGTATTCCACCAAGTAGTTGCAGTGGACAACTCGGAGTGCCAATGTAATGTGGTGCAGGTTCCCTTTGAGTGGGGAGGGGTCTCAGGTTCCTTGAGGGTAGCTGCGAGTCCCACCATGCCAGTTGACCGTCTGCTGGGCAACGACCTGGAGACTTCTGCCTGGAAGGAGGTGTGGAGCTCAGTGCGCACTTGGGGATGTTGGGCAATCCAGAGTGGGCATGCATGACCACTCAGTCCATGGCAGCCAGACAGGGTGATCAGACAGACCTGGAGCCTGAAACAGTGGCCCAGGTGACTGCCAAGAGAAAGGGAAAGGGGCATGGGAAACCTGCCCCAGTAGTTCCCATGGTCTGACCTTGAGGGGGGCTCCCCAGCATCTACAAGGGAACACGTGGCTGAACTAGGAGACCTACCTGAGCTGACCCATTGGCAGCAAGAAGGGGGCCGCACCAGGGAGAGTTCTGCACAGAGCAGAAGGTGTGCCCTACTCTTGTGGGTCTTAGGCAGCAAGCAGAGAACCAGGCAGCTTGCGCTGAGCCCAAGAATCACCTGATTTACTGGGAGAATATTCTCCTGTATAGCCAGCCTAAGGCTGGTGAGCCTGGGGCAGCCCGTGTGCTGGTGGTACCCCAGAGCTTCAGAGCCTTCCTACTGGGTTTGGCTCATGATGTGCCTCTGACAGGACATTTGGGGCAGGGCAAGACCTTTGACAGGCTTGTCACGCACTTCTATTGGCCCCAAATAAGAAAACATCCTGATGCGTTCTGTAGATCCTGTCAGACTTGTCAAGCAAGTGGCAAAACTGGAGGGAAATGTAAGGCCCCCCTCCAACCCTTTCCTGTTGTGAGCACCCCTTTTGAGCAGGTGGACATTGACATAGTTGGGCTGCTTCTGCCTGAAAAGAGTGCAAAGGGTGAACTTTGCTTTGTGTCCTGCTTGAGAAAGTTGTCCAAGGGCTTGGAACAGAGCTTGCTGCCTTTTGGAAGTCACAGGGACACCAAAGACTTCAGTTTCCTCGACCTGCAGCACTGGGAACTGTGTGTTTTGTGCTGTTCAAGAGGAAAAACCACTGCGCCGCCGCCAATGCCGCACTACCCTCTTTGCACCGTGACCCTGGTCTCACTGACTCCGTCATCAGACGACTTCACTGAGTCGCTACTCGCACCACGACCTGTGGGCCCCGCACTCCGGCATCACCTTGATCACACCGCAGCCTGGGCATCCCCTACGGTGGCACCCTGCTGACACCGGTGCCGCAGCCTGAACCATGGCCTGTGGACACCACTTGAGAGGTACAAAAAGCATGTCCCTTCCCACAACGCAGCCCCGGTCCACCGACGCCAGCACCATTGACTCCAATGTCATCACCAGGCATACCTGCCTGCACCGTGGCCTGTGGACACCACTCAAGAGGGTCACAAAGCACCATCCCGTCCCACACCTCCGGCTTGGGCCTACTGATGACAGCGCTTCAGCAACAATGACTTAGCTGCCTGCACCATGACCTGGTGACACCACACGGTGCACCGCCCCGCTTCACACCGCAGCCTTGGTTTTACCGACACCGCTGGATGTCGCCCCGAGCTGCTGCCTGCACCGTGACCTGTGGGCACTGCACGTTGCATCGTCTAGCTTCGCACTGCAGCCCCAACGCCATCCACACCAGTGCTCCTGATTTCATCAGCCTGGAGTTCAATGTGAACAGCGTGTGACTTCAAGGGCTCGATGACTCCCACACCCACTCCGAAACTGACACTGCGTCGCGAGCGACGCCGCTCTCCGGATGTCATTGTGAGGGTCACGATGCCCTGCAATTCCAAAGGTACTGTTTGCAGGTCTTCCTGACACCATAGCTGTCCCGCTACGACGGGCCGGCTGGCCTGAACTGTTGGTTTTGTTGATCACGATGCCGTGATAGCTCCAGTTGGAGCTATCGACTTCAAGGAACTGTATTTTTAAGTAAAATCTAGCAGAATTCACATATCTATTACTGTATTTTGGATTTTTGTTGTATTTGGTCTTGTTTTATATATATAAATATTGGCTATTTTTCTAAAACTGGTGTGGTGTCCCTTTGAAGTGTTTTCATTGTGTTACTGGGTGTTATGTGCAAATGCTTTACACATTGCTTCTGAGATAAGCCTGAATGCTCGTGGCAAGCTACCAATGGAGTGAGCAGGGGTTATATGAGCGGGTATCTCCCTTATCCTGACTAGAGTGAGGGTCCCTACTTGGACAGGGTGCAAACCGACTGCTAACTAGAGACCCCATTTCTAACAAGTGCCAAATGATAACAGTTGTGAAATACAGATTCGAAATTCTGTCATGCCAACATTTGTAGAAAAAGCTAATGTTTACAAGTTTGTTCATAAATTAAAATGTAAAAAGTGTGTTTTTCTAAAAACAAAACATGTAACAGGGGATGTTTATGATAATGTTCAAAGTGTCTGTGCCAAACAGGATATGTATGACATGGTAGCATTGCTTTCTATCAGTGAACTAGATATGTATCTATTGACAATGACAGAGCTACGTGTGGACCTCTAGAATGAAGAAGACATTAGTCAGGAGAAAGGACTCAAACAAAAATCGGGATCACCCAATAGTTCACCACAAAGAAGGTTTTAACATTTTTGGGGTGTTGTAACTGATTTATAAAAGTGGAAATGCCAGGAAACTAACAGCCAGGGAAATAGCACTAAAGGTAATTTAACTAAGAGACAATGTGTTGCACTAAATGAGCTGATACCACCACAATAAAACAAGAAGCAAACAAGGAAGACATATTATGATTATGATTATGATAAGGAATTTATGTCTCAACTAAAAGACAACTAGTAGTATTGTATAATGAATGATAATCCAATGTGCAGAATAAGTAAGGAAATCAATGTAAAATTGAAGGAATGGTTTAATAAAGGGCCTTTAAATGAATATGAATTTAAATTTCTCAAGGTTAACAGACCTAGATTTCCTTGCATATACACATTACTCATCATTCATAAGGTGGTTCATGACATCAGGTATTAACATTGCAACTATATGCTTGGGTAAGAAATCTGTCTTCAACTATAACAACATTCAACATGTTTTGAATATGGTCAGTGATATTACTTGGGATGATAACATGATGTTTGTAACTCTTGATGTCATTTCACTACATACTAACATAGAACATGAGTGGGGACTTAAATCTACAGCACTTTCTAAACAGACATGCTGCTACCTTCTATGAACACACTTTTATGTTGCTGAAGATGACTATGATCATTTTGAAAGATAAAGGGGCAGATTTAAGAAAAGTGGTACTGTACCAAGTGCAGCACCACTTTCCTTGAGGCCCTTAGCGCCCCCTACCACCACCATGTGTGTTCCGCATTTAAAATACGGCACACCATGGCACACGGTAGGGGGCAATAACGTCATTTTTTTTACACTATTGATGTACTCTGCAGGATGAACACCAACATTTTGGTGCTGTTACTGCAGAGTACATCGGGCCCATTATAAATAATGGAAGCCACCTTTCAACGCCTGCTCTGAGCAGGCATTAAAAGTGCCGAAACAAATGGTGCAAGGAAATCTGTTAGATTTCCTTGCACCATTTTTTGGCCCCTCTAACAGGGGAATGCTCCCTTGGCAAACATTAAGCCTGGCACTGGCATAATGTGGAGCATGGGTTTACGAAGTGGCGCAATGCATGCACTGTGCCACTTTGTAAATATGATGCGGGGAAAATGCCACTTTGGCGCCGCCTTACTGTCAAAACAATTATGCTATGGAAGTGCTAAGGTGGCACTAGGGGCTCTTAAATCTGCCCCAAAGTGTTGGGGCAGCGATGGGCTCCAAATATCTACTAGCCTCTTAACCTTAATGACTACAGTATGAGTTTTCCACTTAATTACAAGGAGAGAATAACATTTTTGAACGCTCAATTTTACTGTAAGTTAGAATAAAACGCAGAATGTATCAGAAAGAAAACGCTTGGGATTCAATTTTACCCACTACCTGTTCACATCCTAAATCACAAATAAATATCAACCCTTATGGGAAATGATTAGAATGAGAAGCAACTGCAGTGAAGATTCTGAACACATTTCTGAGATAAAGCTTAGAGTCAGTAAACGGGGGTGAGACTTCCACTTAAAATGTGGATAGTATGAATGAAATTCATCTTTGTTCACACTTGTGTATAAATACATACTTAGTCGGAAGAGTTTCATGCTATCATGTACGGATAAGTCATAATGATGTATTCACTTTAAACAAAAACAGTCACTCATTTCAAATGGCTAACATTGTGATGATTTATTGCCGATTCTGAAGTAAGCTTATATTCATAGAGTACATCAGTGGGACCATATAACGGATATTGTCTAAGTAATTGGGTAACAAGAGTGTCAGAGAAACTCTGCTGGGTCGAATAATATGCAAAAACCTGATACTTAGAAAACACTGTCTTTTAGCACTTAAGTTTGGATACATTAAGAGAGCCTTGAAAAAGTGATAGAGGACATGTCGACTGCATCACCGTTATATCACAATTTGCTACAATATGTTGTCTTTAATGTATGTGTTCACAAATTGAAAACTTTTGGATGTATGATGAACTGAAACTGGGAAGGGTTAAATTATACTATTAAATGCAAATCTCAAATGAATTGCCAATTTGGTTGCAAATATGAAAGGTTGACCTCTTAGGAGCATAAACAATTTGTTTTCCACCTTTGTGATATATATATCTTTATATTTGTCTCAAGCAGTTGAACAGAATCTTTGCACAGTTTCCAGATAACTAGCATAAGAACTTTTATTTTGATAGTTAACATGCTATTACTTATATGATTTGAAAATGAGTTTAAATTGTCATTTCGTTGACACATTTTATTTATACTGTCTCTAAGATTCTGTTTGTCAAGCAATAGTTCCACAGGCTCAAGAACGTTAATAGCCATATAATAAGTGGCCTACAGGCCAAGAAGGACAAATCTAGCCTATTTAATATTACATATCTATAACTATGACATTTCCACATGAAGGGCATTTTTTCACTAATAACTTTAGCGATGTTTGATGAATCTACGCAACACTTTGCAAAAACAATTAATCTATTAGGCTTCTTCCTGGAAAGCTTTGTTCTCATCCTTTCAAACAGGAGACAAGAAAAAAGGAGGAGGGCTGTTCACAAAAATTCCATGTTAATTCCCACAGGGATCTTTGGTGTCTGACATAGAAAAAATTACTGATTGGAGTTACATCAAATTTAGCAAAGAGTTAGAACTTGAGTAAAAAAAAACTGCTTTGTGATTTGGTGTAAATATGTTGAACTATTTTCAAGAAATTAGCATTGAAAGAGCGTTTCTGAGTGAGCATGAAAGGGTTAACGTTCAGAAAAAGTTATTTCTGAATGGTTGGTTCAAAATGAGTCCTGCAATACCAACAAAATTAAAAACTAGGGCCTTTTGATTTGATGAGGGGTCATTTTCTTCGATCAACCATATTGGTAGTGTGGTACCTGTGCCATTATTGTGGTATAAAGTGAGCTGATTGGCTGCCCGTAACTTAGAGCAGAATGTTGCAGCCACCATTACAGGTTAACAGGACTTTGTCTCTGAGTCCTGATAAAAGCTGAAAAGTCTGGAAGGGTGCAGTATGGGCACACCTTGAGCCCCAGTGCCAAGAGGTGAAGTTCCAAAGGGACACCCTCCATAAGTCAAATGAAAAAAACGTTTTTGGGAAGCCACTACAGCAGTACCAGCACCTGGTATTGTGGTATCCATTGAGGCACCTTCCTAATACCACAGTAGTGATACTGAAGTGTGAGAAAGTGGATTATTAGTTGGAGGGGATGTAGGTCCTCACCAGCTAATAATGCCACAATTCTGTACCAGGTGCACTTAGGTCTCAGTAATTTAATCTTGAGCTCAACCCTTGGTAGCTGCAGCACAGAGCAGACAGGTTTACTTTAGGAGAAATCTGTAAAGCATTTATCAGTACCAAAATGATTCAAAAGTAAGAAATGCAACACAACAAATAGCCCACTCTAATTAATACTGATAGAGTAAATTGTAATGAATACATAGACACTAGAACGCCAAAAATCAGATGTATAAAACAGAAGATATGATTCTTAGAAGTGTTAAATAAATGTAGCACCAAAATGCACAAAGCGCCAATAATGCGTATCTGGTTGTGCTAAACCCGGTCACGACCAACCTTCAGGGTTTCTTTCCACAGGTTCAGCAGTAGGTGCCGTGCTTCTTCTGTCTTCCACAGGTTCAGAGGTGTAATGAAGAGTGTACTGTGGGTGCCACTTTTATGCCCAGTGCCAACCTATTGGTAGGGGAATCTCCTGGTCACTCCCTATCCAATGGGATAAAAGTTCCCAGTGGTGTCACTACCCACTTTTGCAGCACCTTCTGTGTACTTTACTGTAAACTATCCCGCAGTGGCCTTCTAAGACCAGTATGGCAAAATCTTTTTCTCTTGTGAAGAGCCCCCTGTGCCGACCAGAGTTATGGCTAGAATAATGGGCAAACCCTCCCCTGTTACTCTAAATCGATTTTGGGAGGAAATTGGTACCTAGTTGGCTGTCAGGACAATTAAGGGGCTGGCCTAAATGAGAGTTACATCTGCTTGTGACAGAATAGGCAACTTTTTAAATTTAATTAAGTTCTTGGGCACAGCCCAGATGGCCATCCTGTCAGGGGAGAAAGCATCTCCCCATGGCCAAGCTTTATTTTCCCACTCCCTCAGAGCAATACACATATCACCCCAAGAGAGCCGTTAACAGTCAGGTGATACTGAACACTGGCAGAAAGGCTCATTTGGCTTAGACAGGAAAATGCCAACTTTCTAAAAGTTGCATTTTCAAAATAGCACTTTAAAATCAGATTTGGCCATTAGATTGAATTTTAAATTACTGTTAATTTAAGTCCTTGACTTGCTGCTCTAGCTATTCCCAAACTGAAGTTATCCATTGTAAGTGCTGTAATGTAACAAGTGCTTTTCTATAGGACAGTCAGCCTTGCCACAGTGAAAAACAAATTTTGAGATTTTCCACTGCCAGGACATGTAAAACGTAAGTACACATCCTACCTTTTAAATACCACTCCCTGCCTTAAGGGCATTTAGGGTTTACCTTAAGGGTGACACAAGTATTAAAAAGAAAGGTTTAGGCCAGGTAAAAAGTTTATTTTGCCAGGTCAAATTTACAGTTTTAAAACTGCATACTCATGCTGTAGGAGAAGGCTTGAAGACATGCTTTACACTGCCACTTCAGTGCGGCACAATAGGTGCTACAGTCCACTAGTGACATTTAACTTTCTGGCCTTGAGTACACTGGGTGCCATATACTGGGGACATCAAGGTAAGTTAATATGCCAATTAGGATGTTCAAATAATTTGACACGCTTTTAGGGGTCAGAGCACATGTGCCGGGCCTGGTTAGTGAGGTCCTAGAGTACAGAGTCCAAAAACTCATACCATCATGTTAAGGTATTTGCTCAGAGACTCAATCCAGATAAACGTGGTTTATTTAGTTATCACAGTAGATTAAGTAGTTCACTCGGTACCACCAACCCAAGCAGTCCACAGGTTCCCCCAGCTCTCTCAACTGACAAAGAATCCCCACCACAGTCAATCTCACCACATTCTAAGAGAACCTTGTGGTTGACAGTGTTCTCCAAGAATTAGCTAGGACTCTGTTAGCATCTGCAAAGTGGTAAACACAACACATCCCCCTTCCCACATAAAATATAATAAAACTTAAAATAGAATAAAAGATAACATTAAATGAGAATAGTAACAAAAATGCAATAATACAATATCGCAGGGATGCAAACATCGTAAGCCACATAATCCTTTAACCATTGTGGCTTGCGATGAGCTCTAGAGTTCCTTTCCAACTTAGTCGGAACCTCAGACAAGTTGGACCGATGTGCAAATGAATTAGATTAATTAGGAATTGATAAACTGTTGAATCCACCATGCGAACAAGATCCAGATGAGTCCAGACGATGAGATCCAGATGGGTTTCTCCATTTTACAATCCTGGATATGCTCCACACTTCATTATTGTCCAATATCACAACATTCCGCTTTACATCTTTGAGGCAGAAAGGACCCATGAATCCTGATCTGCCTTTTCTTCCAAACCCAGGTTTCTTCACCAACACCATCTCACCCACAGCCCATTTAGACTCTGAAGCATTGTGTTTGGAATCATACCTAATTTTGTATTTCTGTTGATAAGATTTCCCAAGTCCACGCCCCTTGTTCAACTTCTCACTTAATTGTTCTGACCGCCACAGCATTCCACTCATCCATGCTGGATTCATTTTAGTACAACCCATTCTACCCCTAAAATACACAAAAAGAGAAATAAAAGTGACAGCATTGGGAGTATTACGATGCGCCCACCACATCTCTCTCAGTAGGTCAGACAATGGTGTCCTAGCTCGAACAGCCTCTTGAACACAATATTTCACCATCCTGTTCATCCTCTCAACAAGACCATTAGCCTGGGGTAAATACAGAGCCGTCCTCAGATGCACCACAGCCAATGACTTCAGAAAATCCTGCATTTCTTGAGAAATCATTTGCACTCCATTATCAGTCACTAATTGACTAGGCATACCCTCGCGAGAGAACTCCTCTTTTAGAAACTCAATCACAGCCTTAGTGTCCAACGTACCTACATACTTCATTACTACCCACTTCGAGGTATAATCCGCCATAAGTATCACATAACGCATATTGGCAGGTAACAAATGGAATGGGCCCATGAAATCAAGCCCCAGCTTCCTCCAAGGTTTTTCTGGTACATCCACAGGAGAAAGAGGAGCCTTCACCACAGACTTGCACTTATCGCTGAGTGCACAGGATATACACTCCTTCACAACAGCTTTGACATCCCGATCTAAACCTGGCCACCTATACACTTCCCTCAACCTAGATTTAGTCAAATTCCTACTCATGTGGCATTCATGTGCTAAATTGATAATTTTATCTCTCATACCCAAGGTGGGATGGTCTTACTTCCTCTAAATAATTCCTCTTTATCACAACACAGTTCATCTCTCACATTCCAGAACCCCTTCAATGCATCAGGAATCTCCTCAAAATCTGGCCACCCCTTCACAATAAATTCCGTAAGTGTCTTCCTCTGAAGATCTTCCTCCTTTGCACACTTCCATTCATCTTCAGATATGGCTACTTCTCCCACCCAACTGATCACTCCAACAGTATCCACCCCTTCATCTTCACTATCAATAGGAGCACGTGACAAGAAATTTGCTGCACTGTTTTTTGTACCAGGTATGTATTCTACTTGGAAATTATACTCCATCAGACCCTCAACCCACCTTTTTATTCTAGGTGTCAAATCTTCATTCTTCCTAGATGAAAAGATTTGAATAGGAGGTCTGTGATCTGTCCTTACCACAAAGGGCAAGCCCCAAAGATAACATTTGAAAGGCGTGACTGCCCAAAAGCATGCAAGTGCCTCCCTCTCAATGACTGAATAATTCCACTCCGCACCTTTAAGAGAACGGGAAGCAAAGGCAATTACCTTCTCATCTCCTTTCACCTTCTGAGATAAAACAGCCCCCAAACCATCAATACTCACATCTGTGTACAATATTGTTTTAGCAAACACATCAAAATGTCCTAAAGTCGGCATTTTACCAATACTGTCCTTCACACAATCAAAATCAACTTTACATTCACCAGTCCAATTGAACTATGTCCCCTTTTTCAAAATAGATCTCAAAGGCTGAACAATACTTGAAAAATTGGCAATAAATTTGGAGTAATACTCTGCCAGACCTAGAAATGATCTAACCCCATCTTTATCCTTTGGTTCAGGTGCTTGAATAATGGAGCCAACCAATTCCATCTTAGGTTTAATGCCTTCACCCAAAATGGTGTGACCTAAATAAGTTACACCAATAACCCTCAATTTGCACTTTTCCATCTTTACAGTCAACCCTGATGAAGCCAGCTTCCTAAGTACTTCCTTCAAAATCCTGTCTTCCCATGCACCAAATTATCGTCCTGGAAGAATAAAATGCCAGAAACACCTTCCAGAACTTTCTTCACTATATGTTGGAAACAGGCGGTAGCCGAAGCTAGCCCAAATGGCATTCTTAAGAACTGATATGCTCCCAATGGTGTCACAAAAGACGTTAAGTGCCTGGAATCAGAATGAAGAACAATCTGGTGGTAGGCTGACGATAGATCAAGAACACTGAATAATTTTGAACCTCCCAGTCCAGATAGTTCCTCTGAGATGTTTGGTAAAGGTTGGCGATCTACCCATATGTGTTTATTGAGATCTCTGAGTTCCACACACATACAAATTTGTTTCCCACCCTCCTTAGGTGCCAAAACTATTGGAGCCAGACACTCAGAAGATTCAATTTCTTCAATTACCCCCAAGTCTAGTAATCTTCTGAGCTCCCTTCTAAGGGGTTCCAACATCAATTTAGGGACCTTCCTTACTTTGTGTACTGTAGGAATTGCATTACTTTTGAGAATAATCTTGTGTTCAAACCCTTTTAGACATCCAAGTTCATCATTGAACACTGTTGGAAATTTCTTGAGAATATCAAGGTTCGCACTCTGATCACACACAACCATGACTTGACACGTAGAGTTGGGATCCAGCTTGATGCCCATGTCTTGTTGGTGCCGCCAACCCAACAGGTTGCCCCTCGCTTTGCCACATAAACCTTTCCTACAGTCATCCTGTCTTGAAATTGAATTGTCATCACCCTATAACCTATTACCTCAATTCTAGTGCCACCATAACTCACTGGATTAATGTCGGGCTTTTCCAAGGGACCACATTCCCACCAAAGATCATATGCCAATTCTTGTCACCTATTATAGTGTGTGGAGATCCTGAATCTTCCAACACCTTAACTACTTTGTCATCAATCTTACCAGTACATTCAGGCATAACAATCAGACCTTCATACACAGCTCCAACAATACCTACAGCACACCTATCATCTGATTTCACACAGAACACCATTTTACTCATACTATCGGCAATAGAATCCACACTCAATTGTTTGTCACCCTTGCAAACTCTTGCAGAATGACCTCTTTTCCCACACTTCCTACAGGTGGAATTCTTAGCATAGCAGGTTGAACTATTAGCAGTATGTCCCGCGTTACCACAACGGTAACATCGCATTTCCTTATATTCTTTCCCTCTTTACCTTACAGAAACAGTAGGTTTACTGCCAAAGCCCACCTTCAACACTTCATCATGAGTCAATTTATGATGTCAGTCTCAGTGTGTGTTTCAGGAAGATTAATCTCCTTGATCCAGTTATTAGTACTTTCCATTCCCTCCACTATCGCAATTGCCTCCTTTAAATTAGGATTTTTTGTTAATAATTTTTCTTGAACACATCTGCTATTGGTGCAGCGTACAAGCTGATTTCCGATGAGAGAGTCCGTAAGATCACCAAAATCACATGTGCGTGCTAAAGTACGTAAGGAAGCAACAAAATCCCCCACACTCTCAGTTTTTCCTTGGACTCTTGCAAAAAATGTATGTCTTTCCAGAACAACATTTAACTTGGATTCAAAATGCTCTGACAGCATTTTAACTGACATTTCATAAACATCTCTAAGTTCACCATCTCCTCCTCCAATTGTTAATGTCTCCAAGCTGTCATAAATGTTCCTACCTTCCACCCCTAAATTGTGCAAAAGCACACCTTATTTCCTCACAGGAGAAAATGTTTCCCCTCCAGAGGCTATTAAATATCAGTCAAATAAATGTTTCCATCGCTTCCACTGTAAAATTGGTTCACCTTTGTCTGATAAAAATGCAGGAGGTTGTGACTTTGTAGTATTTGCCATTAGGGAGAAAATATTCAGGGAAACAAGAATACAGAGAACAAGTATGTAAAACACACTGTGGAAAGAAAAGCAAGAAATTGTACTTTCAAAATGGTCGCCGGAAAGTAGAAGCTGGATGCTTCCAATAATGTACCATAAATAGTGCCCTAATATGGCGGCCAACAGTTCCAAAATCTTAGCAAACGCTGTGCTCACACGCACGTTTTAGCTGGTTGTTTCAAATGATGAATTCACAATTGCACTTTGTACTCCCAATATGGCCGCCAACAGGTCTGTGTTGACACGCGCTATATTCACACGCGCATTTTAAAATTAATGAGACAGGTCAGTTGCTTTGCGCACCACTTTGTACTCCCAATATGGCTGCCAACAGTTCTGTGTTCCCTCGCGCTATGTTCACACACGCGTTTTAAAACTACTGAGACAGGTCAGTTGCTTTGCGTGCATGCGCATTTCCGCTTCTGTAAAAAATTAGAGATTTCACCTGGTGATCGGGTGCAGGGTCACACGTAAAGTGATACGCGAAATGGCAGAACCTTGCACACCACACCGCAAATCCTTAAAAATAGCCCCGAGAGAAGCGCTCGCCAGCCACAGTTCTAGCGCTTCAAAGCTGGGGACACAAAGGTGTAATCCTCACCTCAGAAATTGGAAAACCTTGGTCTGCCAAAAACGATGTCTGGCAGCCGGCATGCATCAGGAATCGGTCCGAACATCTATCTGTGGGTTCAGGAGAGGTTGGTGGTGGCGCCTGTCTCCTCCAGGCAACTCGTCACCAGTGTTAAGGTATTTGCTCAGAGACTCAATCCAGATAAACGTGGTTTATTTAGTCATCACAGTGGATTAAGTAGTTCACTTGGTACCACCAACCCAAGCAGGCCACAGGTTCCCCCAGCTCTCTCAACTGACAAAAAATCCCCACCACAGTCAATCTCACCACATTCTAAGAGAACCTTGTGGTTGACAGTGTTCTCCAAGAACTAGCTAGGACTCTGTTAGCATCTGCAAAGTGGTAAACACAACACATCAATTCAAAAAATGGGGAGAGGGATGTTTGGGCATAGGGCCTGGCGGGAGGTCCAAAATTGCACTGGAACATTGCACAGTCACACATTGCACTTTATTCCCTTTGTTTATATATGTCTTATTAAATCTACTCTTTGCTTGTATATGTCTTATTAAATATACTCGATAGAGCCATTATACTGAGAAAGAAAGGCTGATTTCAAAATGTTTTTATTTCCTAACAATGCTCTTTGCATTTCAAATTCGATTTATAATAATACACATAGTTTCCTAAAACATATTTTAAATAATAACACATTATCCCCAATAAAAGCACACATTTCTCAAAATATAGACAGACACATCTTCGGTCTGCAGCAAACAATTTTCATGTCACTACAAGTGGAGTCCATAACAAGAATGGTGGCCTGATGGGGCCAGCAGACCACCATGTCTGTGAATGCTTATAAAATAAAGCTATTTTGTTTAAGTGCAGACAGTTTTCCTTAAAAAATTGGGACTGCATTTAAAAAAATATATCTTTTTTTGTAAAAGCTTGTTCATGAATGAACCGGTAGTGGTCCCCAAACATTTTTATACAATCAGGAAGGGGGCTGCATTACCACTGCCTTTGAAATGTCGGTAACATTTTTAATGGTTTGGGACTGGATTTTGGTTGGAAAAGAATTATATATATCACACTGATTCCGTATTTGGAAGGGATGCCTCCAACATGCCCCTTCCAGATACCTAATCATTATGTATTTGTAATCCCATTTTAGGAGGTGAACAAACTTTTACAACTCCTAAAAAACGGATTGGTACATAGGAAAAAAGCATTTGTACTGTCTTGAATGCCGATTCAGAGCATTTGTGACCATAAAATTGCTTAGTAAATCCGACCTTAACTCCCTATTAGACAAACTTACAAATTTGGTTGTTCCGGACTGGCCTTTCATTCTCGAAGGCATTTCCAGGAGGGCCGGAACCATTTGAGGCTGGATTAGAAAGCCTATGGCTGCGACTGGTGCCAGTGACACTTTCCCCAGCTTCCCAAAGCCAATAGCCGCCGGTGCAGTAAAGAGAAAGCAACCAGAGAGAGAGAAGAGAGAAGGACAGAGAGAGAGCGGATGGATCGAAATAAAGAGAGGAAGTGTGCGGTGCTGGTTCAAGCATTTTTGCCGTAGCTGCTTTTGGTTCCTCAGGCCAGTCATGAACGTGACCACTGACTTTTCTACTTGTTCTAATCACATATGAAAAGTCCCCAAGTGCCCCCTTTTCAACTTTATCATTTTAGATTTTTTCTGGCCAATTCACAAAGGCGTATAAGGACATGTAAAAAAGTACTAAAGGAGTATTATTTTAAATACCCTAAAAAGTCCTTGTAAATATAACCCAATATATTAATGTGTAGTGGCTTTTTCGGAGCGGTAATTATTCATGTAGGATGAAGGACTGGGACAACCACACCATACATGCTAAAACACAGAAAAATAGAATTAATATCTTTGGTAACGCAGATGATATGTATGCCACTTGAATTAAGAAAATGTGTAAATTGTATAACGAGCTTTATGCAGATCACAATCACCCCTCACTGTATATCAAATGGCTCTAGAAGTTAAGGTAGGAAACAGCCTTATTAAAGACCGCGTTTTTATACATGGTGTTACATCATGGTGTCATTTTTTTTATTAGATAAATATATATAACAAGAGTGCAGTGGCTTAAAGGGTGTTGGCCTGGGGCAAAGAACCCCGTTACCCTCCTGTTATGAATGTCCTGGTACAACTGAAGGTGATATAGCAAGAAGGCTAAACACGTATAAGCAACAGAGGCAAAATAGACCTGGAACATGACATTTAATAGTATGATAGAGGTCAAATACATGAAGACAGGAGATTGTGTTAAAAGCACATGTAGGTTTCAGAGAGTAACCAATGCCTCTAAAATTGTGAGGTTGTTGAGATCTAGTGTGGTTTCTTTACAGTTTAGCTTCATATTGATCGCCATTGTCAATACAGACGAACACTCTCCTTTCTAAACTAACTAGAAAACTTTGTATGGACAGGACGACTAGTTCATGCCATCAGAAAGACCACAACATCATATGTAGTGATAAATAAAAAAGCAAAGAACATTACCAACTGAGTGCAGCAAGCTTCCTGCTAAAAAAATGGGAAGAAATGCAATTTTTGGATTGTCTGGGACACAATATTCGAAAATGGGCTCTACAACTGGTTTCCATTTTGTTTCAAATAAGCTGTAAGAAAAATGCTGTGCAAACTGTTCCACTATATTTAAACAAAGGAACAGTGCGTGACTCAGCTTCTGTTCGAATCCCTTTGCATTACATCTGATCTGATCTTACACAACTGATCTGTGACTTCTGTTTCCCTGATAGTGTTGCCCAGACTAGGTGGTCCAGAGGAGGGATTTGCATGCTGACAACATGGCACAGCTCATACTGTGGCATCTTGTGTGAGGGCCTGAAATGGATTGTTACTACTCACTGATGGTGTTTGGAGTCAATGGCTGTGCACATTATTGAGTAGAAGTAACCAGCTGAATGCAGGCTTGTGTTGCTGTAATACATTTACTTCTCAATTGACTGTCACTAATGTTTTCCCTTTTTGCAGATGCTGGTGTGGTCACAACTGAGAACTAATGTGATGACTACAGACTGCTTTCACACATTTGGTGGATACAATCACACTTTACATGACATTTGCATTTTGTTGTAAATAAAGCACAGATACTTCAGTTGTGTTCAAGGGTGTTTATTGAAGTGACAAAAAGTAGGGATAGTGCATGAGAGTGGGGCGATGGTAGACAAAAACTTCAGTGTAGTGGCCCAGTTGGTTTGTAGCACAGGTCCAGTATCCATGGGGCCATAGGAAAAGGAACAATGGCAGCCCAAAGTGAAGAAGGTATCTTAGTGGCATACAAGGGAGACATTCAGGAGGGGCTCATTTCCTGGCGGTGGTTTAGGTCTTGGCTACAGTCTCTAGTGTTTCTCTGGGTTGCAAGGAACGTTTGCGGGGTGGTTTGCCTGCTGCAGAGGGAGGAGTGCCGGAGGCCTGTGAGTCTTGTGGCAGGTCCTCTGTCCACTAGCTGCAGCAGATGTTGAAGGCTAGTGAGTACACTGGCTAGTGGAAGGGGCCAACTGGCATGTGGTGTACTCATGCATTATTTTGGCCATGTAACCCAGCACCCCTGCAATGGAGGCCATGTTGACATTTAAGGTCTACAACTGCTGCATGACCTCCTGGTGGTATTCCCTCTGCAGCTGCTGGTTCTCCTGTAAAATGGTAATCACCTGGCCCATCCTGTCCTGGGATTTCTGGTAGGTTCCCAGGACATGTGTGAGTGCCTCCTGGGCAGTCATTTCCCTGGGTTGGGTCTCCCTTGGCACACAGCTAACCTTCTATTGGCCCCTGCCCCCTGTGCCTGTGTCCCCTGACACTGTTGAGCGACGTGTCCTGGGGACAGAGGTTTGGGGACGTTGGGTGGCTGCTGTGGTGTTGTAGTCAGTGGTGAACTGGGTGTTGGCTGTGGGACCTGACTGACCAGTGGTCCCAGATAAGCCAGGGAGATCATCCAAATCAAGACATCCAGAGTTGCTGTCATCACTGAGGGCTTCTTCTGGTGAGAACTGTGTTGCCGTGGCACATGGTCACCGCTATCATTGGCTGGGGCACCTATGGACATGTAAAAGATTTGTTACAGTCATTGTCAGTTACATATTCAGCATTTCCGGCTTACCCTATGAGATGGGTGTTGTGCTTCCACCTTTGGTTAGTGTCTGGTGATGGATTGTGGGATTGCTAGTGCTACATGCTGCCCATGCGATACTGTTGTGTGTGCATGCAGAGCTGGGAGGGATGTGCTTGCAGTGGGTAGGACATGCAGGGGTACTCAGTTGAGGGTGGTAATGGGAGTGGTGTTCTGTATGGAATTGAGTGGGGTGAAGGGAGTCAGAGTGAGGGTGTGACCTGCCATGCAAGTATCGGTGATAGTGGGGTAGTAATGTGACTTACCAGTATCCATTCCAGTGGGGCCCTCTGGATGAAGGGTAGCCAAGACTCACTTCTCCCATGCTGTCAACTGTGGGGAAGGAGGAGGAGTCCAATGTCAGTCTTTATTATGGCAATGTGGTGCCTGGAGGCCATTGCACGCACATTTCCCTGTAGGATGTTCCACCACTTTCGAATGTCGTCCCTTGTGCATGGATAGGTTTCCACAGAGTTCATCTTGTGCACGATCCTCTGCCATGACTCCATCTTCCTGGCAATGGATATTTGCCGGACCTGCGCACTGAACAGCTGTGGCTGTACCCTGATGATTTCTCCCACCATCACCTATAATTCCTCATCTGTGAAACAGGGGTTCTTTTGTGGGGACATGCCTATTGTGTAATGTGTGTATTGTGCAGAGGATGTCAGGTGTTGAGGTATGGTGTGTGGCGTGTGATACATGACGGGGCATAGGTGGTTGTGGTTTGTGTGTGCAGTTCTGTAAATGTTTGGGCTGGCTTTATGTAGGTAGGTTTTCACCTTTGCAAAGAATTGTGGGTTGTGTAGGTGTGTGTTTTATAGTGCTGTTGGTGGATGTGTACGGTGTGTGTATATGTGTCAGGTGTGGGCTTTTCAATCTGACCAATGCTGGCTTCTGTTCATGTGGAGTGGCCAATTCGACTGCGGCGGTCCGCACCGCCAATGGGTAAACCGCTGTTCAGTGACCGATGGGGTGATTCATGGTTCATTATTTGATGGGCGGTGTGTTGTAGGCATAGCGGGTAGGGTGGTGGGCCCGACAGTTTTTCACCTCTGTTGAGTCTGGCGGATTTGTGGTTGTGGCTGGTTTCTGTCAGTTTTGTGCTTGTGTGTCATAATGTGGCAGATGGATTGCCGCCTCCTCGGTGGTCTGTTGGCGGCCATCAGCATGGTGGTCTTCGCAAAAGACCGCCAATGTCATAATGAGGACCTTAGGGTCCGATTACAAGTTCTGTGGTCAGAACGCCAGACTGCATATTCAGCGGTCCCAAAAACCCCGCAAGTAACTGTAAAAATACTTTATGCATGTGCCATTCCATTGCTGGAGACTGTGCCCTATCGCCCAATCCAGTCAATGACAGAAAAATGCAACTTGTACTTACCAACATCGTAATTTGACTGGTGGGCCGCCTAGTCAGTGGTCAGGGTTTCAGATGCTGCACTGGTGGTGATGACAAGACCACTAAACTCATAATCAGGCCCTTAATCTTTGAGATTGATGTATGGTGACTCCAGAAGGTAAACACAGAGCAAATTGTTGTCTACTCACATACATGTCTATCCCTAAAAGGAATGGGCCACTGCATTCATTTATTTATTGATTCCTCTAAATGTTCAAATGTGACCAAAATTGACCCATGGTTCTGGCAGGACATGTGATGAAAAATGGTCCTTGTGTTTTAACACAGACTTAGGGCACAGACTTTTGGTGGTCCGACTGTTGGACCGCCAATACGGCAGTGGGGAAGAGGCAGCCAAGACAGCAGCCTCCCCACTACCATATTATGAGTTCTCCATAGGGCTGGCCGGTAGAAACAGTGTGGCAGCATTGACTTCGGCTGTCAGGGAGGGCCGAGGCCAATGCCGCCAGACTCACTGTGCCAGCAGCACAGGCAGATAGTGTGCATTCCAAGAGGGCTGACAGGGTGGACCTGCATTGCCCACGACATGCTCGTGGGCATTGCAGGGGCCCCCCCTGTGACCTCATCTCTGCCTTTTCACCTGCCTTTCCATGACAGTGACCCCACCATATAATGCTGCCAGAAAGGCAAGTTGTGGTCAGCACGACGGTGCGGACATTGGCACCTGTGTGTTTGACCATGACTTGCACCACTGCCAACACGTTGGGATCCATGGTCCTACCAGTGGCAACGGTTTTCTGGCCGTCTGACTGCCAGCATCGTAATCTGGCAGTCAGACCGCCAAGACTGTGGTGGTCGGACCACCACTGCGGACACCACAGTCTTAGGACTACCTTACTCGTAATGAGGTCCTTAGAGTTTTTCTAAACCTGCAGTATGTGAAACTGGCAGAATGAATTCCATAGTCACCACCCTGCGCACAGAAGAGGACATCAGGAAGAGGTGGAATGACCTCAGGGGAATGTCCATTCCCTGGTCTCCAGGCATCAGCTGTAGGCCAAGAAACCTGGTGGTGGCCATCTCAGTACCCCATTACATCTCTTTCCCGGGAAGGAGAAGCTCTTGGCTATCCTACACCTTGAGAGCTTGACACTAATTATGTCACCAAATGGCATGGCATCCCATGACTGCTCATCTTTTGCCACCTTTACTGTAACTTCACTCACCAGGCCAGTGTCCACCAGTCCAAAGACCAATGTTTGGCCTTTCACAATTAAAGTGCACTCACCAGGGGGATAACATTTGTGTATTGTGTGTGTAATACAGGGTGTTACATGATTACAACTCCCAGCAGGCACAGTTCTACAACTCCAAACACAAGACCAGCGTTTCCTTCTCCAAATACCCTTGTTTTAAATTCCCAATTGAAGTGTACTCCCCTGGGAGGATAACATTTGTCAAATGTGTGTAGTACAGGGACTGAATGACTACAACTCACAGCAGGCACTGTTACTGTTACTGAAACCACCAGTACAGTGTCTTCTTCTCCAAATACCCTTGTTTGTTAACTCCCAATTGTAGTGTACCCACCTGGGAGGATAACATTTGTATAGTGTGTGTAGTAGAGAGAGTGACATGACAGCAACTCACAGCAGGCCCTGTATCTAGAACTCCAAACACCAGCACAGTGTTCTCTTGTCCAAAGGCCACTGTTTGTCAATTCCCAAATTACGTTTACTCGCCTGGGGGTATAACATTTGTCAATATTGGAGACTAGTGAGAGTCACAGGACTGCAACTCCCAGGAGGCATTGCTTAAGTGACTCCAAACACCACAACAGAGTTCTATTCTTCAAAGGCACCTGTGTTTTAACTCCCTATTGACATGTACTCACCTGGGGGAACTCACCTGGGGGATAACACTTCTCAAGTGTATGAAGTAGAGGGAGTGACATGACTGCTAAGGCCAGGAGGCTCAGTCTCTCCACCTCCAAACACAAGCACAATGTTGACTTTTCCAAAAGCCCTTGCCTGCTATCTCTCAATTGAAGTTAACTCACCTGAAAGGACCGAAGATACATATAATGCTCAACTCAGAGATATGTCTTGCTGCCTAGCTCTATCTTGACATGCTGACCCAAGATGAAATTATTGAAGACAGGAAGGACACCTTACCCTGTGTGCAAAACAAGGATCCCAAAGGCCTCAGGATGCAGTGCTAGAATGCTATTGGCAGCAGACATATTCACAAAGCACTGACCACATGATGACTCCAATCCAATATACAACAAAGCCCTGGGTCGGCCTGCATGGCAATCAACTAGGCCTTAAAATGGTATTCCCTATCCACTGTTTTGCCTGTACTGGTGTCAAGTTGTAATCCTCAGCCCATCCTCCCAAGTACTAATGACCTGCACATTTCAGTAGCTGCCTGACTTAAATGGAATTGGCATGCTTCAGGTCAATACAACCAATCGCATGGGTACTTGTCACAATAGGATGACCTACAAATCAACTATGTATAAGGTCTTTGCAAAATGCATTGTACATTTTTGGAGGTAGATGTCACAATACAACCAGTAACATTGTATGTTTCACATCAACAGGTTGACCTGCCACTGAGCACACAGAGGCCACATAAAAGACTGCCACTACCACATGGATTAAACCCCTCAGTAAAGAAGACACTCCTGGACGTGAAAGACGGTTCTCACCCATCTGATCAACCTGGTCAGACTTCAACAGTGAGTCTCATTGTGCTCACAATGATACCTCTAAGCCTGATTGCCTCAAAATCATAGGCAGCCATTCATCCCCCCAACCTGTGTCCCTAAGACACTGTCTACCATCTTGTGCCCCATAGTCAAGAATACTGAGTTGCAGCACAACACCTTGAACAATAATGGTCCAAAACCAATGAGAGGGGGCAACCTGTGCCCATGGCACACAGCCGTGGGGGTAGTGCATGTGCAAGGGATGCTGTGGGCCAGTGGGTTGTGGCCACTGCAGAAGCTTCTGACCGGGACACCAACAGCTACGTCTTAGGGGTCTATCAGGAGTACCAAGGTGTGATGGGCCAGGTACTTGCAGAACTCTGGGAGATCAAGCAGCTGCAGAGGGACAGCCATAGGGATATGTTACTCAAAAAACGAAAGGGTTGGTGGTTGATGCTAATGCTTGCACATCTGACAGTAAAGCGCTCAAATGTATTAACTCATCTGTAGAGTAAGGCACAGGGTGCAACCTGGTAAGAAAACCCAACCACCACGGGTTTGTAAGTACACAGAAACACAAATGAAACCCTAGAGAACCACTTATGTAACGTGCTGTATAAACAAGCTGCAAGAAAAGAGCAACACCAGGGCACTCTTTGACAGAAATAATCAGTCCATGTAAATAAAGTTGCAGAAGAAGTTTTAATCATCTGAAATGCTACTCCAAAGAGACTAAGGGGGTCATTCCAACCCTGGCGGTCGGTGTTAAAGCGGCGGCCAACCCGCCAACAGGCAGGCGGTCAAAAAAATTGAATTCTGACCCTGGCGGAAACCGCCAACACAGACCGCCACTTTAACACTCCGACAGCCACGGCGGGACAAACAAACAGCGCGGCGGTGACCGCCAACAGACAGGCGGGAGACAATGTACCGCCCACCCTATCACAACTCACCAATCCGCCACCTTTTCCGGGGCGGGAGCCCCGCCGATAAAAACACGGCGGAAACAGACTACGAACGGGAAAACGCTCACCTCTACACACTCCACGAGGAATCTGGACAGCATGGAACCAGAACTACACATCCAACCAGCTATTGTCTACCTGCTCCTCTACCAGGAGCACAAACGCCGGCGCAGAAGACAACGGTGAGTACTGCACCTACGACACAGGGGAGGGGGGAGGAGAAAAGATTACGGGCACACACATACGCGACACACCCACCCTCACCCACAACTACCTACACATCAATGCAGGGCAACAACTCAGAGTGACACACCCCAAACCCCCAGGAAGAATGCCAAGACAAAATAAAATGATCATGAAATTCAAATATATTGTAAGGCTAAGTAAAAAATTATTTCCTACATCTATAACTAAATACACATATGTAAATTGTCCTGTCCAAATTGGGTTTCAGTCATTGTACGTGGGCCAATGGGCCTCAACACATGGGCAAAGCCCACACAGGAGACCCGAATCCATTGGAGAGAACACTGCAGGGGCATCAGATAGTAAAACTACAGGCACCTCAGCCACATGAGTCCACGACGCCAGATCCACGAGGGGCCTCCATGGCCACTGTCCCATCCTGGGGAGTGCAAAGCCACAGTCTCACAAGTCTCTACAGTGGGTGGCTTGCCCACTGTGCCATCCTGGGGAGTGCAAAGCCACAGTCTCACAAGTCTCTACAGTGGGTGGCTTGCCCACTGTGCCATCCTGGGGAGTGCAAAGCCACAGTCTCACAAGTCTCTACAGTGGGTGGCTTTCCCACTGTGCCATCCTGGGGAGTGCAAAGCCACAGTCTCACAAGTCTCTACAGTGGGTGGCTTGCCCACTGTTACATCCTGGGGAGTGCAAAGCCACAGTCTCTCAAGTGGATTACAGACTCCACTGGTACTGGAGGAGGCATGGTGCCCAGAGTGCATCGTGCAGCCCTGCCCGACACATATCCGGGCCTGCCCCTTCTGCCAATGGGCCAGCGGTGCTTGACATGAAGGGCCCAGCGGAGCGGTGCTTGAGATGAAGGGCCCAGCGGAGCGGTGCTTGAGACGACGGTGCCCAGCGGAGCGGGGCAGAGATGAAGGGCCCAGCGGAGCGGTGCAGAGATGAAGGGCCCAGCGGAGCGGTGCTTGAGACGGCGGTGCCCAGCGGAGCGGTGCAGAGATGAAGGGCCCAGCGGAGCGGTGCAGAGATGAAGGGCCCAGCGGAGCGGTGCTTGAGATGAAGGGCCCCGCGGAGCGGTGCAGAGATGAAGGGCCCAGCGGAGCAGTGCTTGAGACGGCGGTGCCCAGCGGAGCGGTGCAGACATGAAGGGCCCAGCGGAGCGGTGCTTGAGACGGCGGTGCCCAGCGGAGCGGTGCTATAGATGAAGGGCCCAGCGGAGCGGTGCTTGAGATGAAGGGCCCAGCGGAGCGGAGCTTGAGATGAAGGGCCCAGCGGAGCGGTGCAGAGATGAAGGGCCCAGCGGAGCGGTGCTTGTCTTGAAGAGCCCTGTTCAGCGGTTCTTGAGACGGCGGTTGTAGGAAAGTACCATCTTGCCTGGCATGTTACCCCCATTTTTCACTGTATATATGTTGTTTTAGTTGTATGTGTCACTGGGACCCTGGTAACCCAGGGCCCCAGTGCTCATAAGTGTGCCTGTATGTGTTACCTGTGTAGTGACTAACTGTCTCACTGAGGCTCTGCTAATCAGAACCTCAGTGGTTATGCTCTCTCATTTCTTTCCAAATTGTCACTGACAGGCTAGTGACCATTTTTACCAATTTACATTGGCTTACTGGAACACCCTTATAATCCCCTAGTATATGGTACTGAGGTACCCAGGGTATTGGGGTTCCAGGAGATCCCTATGGGCTGCAGCATTTCTTTTGCCACCCATAGGGAGCTCTGACAATTCTTACACAGGCCTGCCACTGCAGCCTGAGTGAAATAACGTCCACGTTATTTCACAGCCATTTTACACTGCACTTAAGTAACTTATAAGTCACCTATATGTCTAACCTTTACCTGGTAAAGGTTAGGTGCAAAGTTACTTAGTGTGAGGGCACCCTGGCACTAGCCAAGGTGCCCCCACATTGTTCAGAGCCAATTCACTGAACTTTGTGAGTACGGGGACACCATTACACGCGTGCACTACATATAGGTCACTACCTATATGTAGCTTCACCATGGTAACTCCGAATATGGCCATGTAACATGTCTATGATCATGGAATTGCCCCCTCTATGCCATCCTGGCATTGTTGGTACAATTCCATAATCCCAGTGGTCTGTAGCACAGACCCTGGTACTGCCAGACTGCCCTTCCTGGGGTTTCTCTGCAGCTGCTGCTGCTGCCAACCCCTCAGACAGGCATCTGCCCTCCTGGGGTCCAGCCAGGCCTGGCCCAGGATGGAAGAACAAAGAACTTCCTCTGAGAGAGGGTGTGACACCCTCTCCCTTTGGAAAATGGTGTGAAGGCAGGGGAGGAGTAGCCTCCCCCAGCCTCTGGAAATGCTTTGTTGGGCACAGAGGTGCCCAATTCTGCATAAGCCAGTCTACACCGGTTCAGGGACCCCTTAGCCCCTGCTCTGGCGCGAAACTGGACAAAGGAAAGGGGAGTGACCACTCCCCTGACCTGCACCTCCCCTGGGAGGTGTCCAGAGCTCCTCCAGTGTGCTCCAGACCTCTGCCATCTTGGAAACAAAGGTGCTGCTGGCACACTGGACTGCTCTGAGTGGCCAGTGCCACCAGGTGACGTCAGAGACTCCTTGTGATAGGCTCCTTCAGGTGTTAGTAGCCTTTCCTCTCTCCTAGGTAGCCAAACCCTCTTTTCTGGCTATTTAGGGTCTCTGTCTCTGGGGAAACTTTAGATAACGAATGCATGAGCTCAGCCGAGTTCCTCTGCATCTCCCTCTTCACCTTCTGATAAGGAATCGACCGCTGACCGCGCTGGAAGCCTGCAAACCTGCAACATAGTAGCAAAGACGACTACTGCAACTCTGTAACGCTGATCCTGCCGCCTTCTCGACTGTTTTCCTGCTTGTGCATGCTGTGGGGGTAGTCTGCCTCCTCTCTGCACCAGAAGATCCGAAGAAATCTCCCGTGGGTCGACGGAATCTTCCCCCTGCAACCGCAGGCACCAAAAAGCTGCATCTCCGGTCCCTTGGGTCTCCTCTCAGCACGACGAGCGAGGTCCCTCGAATCCAGCGACACCGTCCAAGTGACCCCCACAGTCCAGTGACTCTTCAGCCCAAGTTGGGTGGAGGTAAGTCCTTGCCTCACCTCGCTGGGCTGCATTGCTGGGAACCGCGACTTTGCAAGCTTCTCCGGCCCCTGTGCACTTCCGGCGGAAATCCTTCGTGCACAGCCAAGCCTGGGTCCACGGCACTCTAACCTGCATTGCACGACTTTCTAAGTTGGTCTCCGGCGACGTGGGACTCCTTTGTGCAACTTCGGCGAGCACCGTTTCACGCATCCTCGTAGTGCCTGTTTCTGGCACTTCTCCGGGTGCTACCTGCTTCAGTGAGGGCTCCTTGTCTTGCTCGACGTCCCCTCTCTCTGCAGGTCCAATTTGCGACCTCCTGGTCCCTCCTGGGCCCCAGCAGCGTCCAAAAACGCCAAACGCACGATTTGCGTGTAGCAAGGCTTGTTGGCGTCCATCCGGCGGGAAAACACTTCTGCACGACTCTCCAAGGCGTGGGGGATCCATCCTCCAAAGGGGAAGTCTCTAGCCCTTGTCGTTCCTGCAGTATTCACAGTTCTTCAGCCTAGTAAGAGCTTCTTTGCACCAACCGCTGGCATTTCTTGGGCATCTGCCCATCTCCGAGCTGCTTGTGACTTTTGGACTTGGTCCCCTTGTTCCACAGGTACCTTCAGACAGGAATCCATCGTTGTTGCATTGCTGATTTGTGTTTTCCTTGCATTCTCCCTCTAACACGACTATTTTGTCCTTAGGGGAACTTTGGTGCACTTTGCACTCACTTTTCAGGGTCTTGGGGAGGGTTATTTTTCTAACTCTCACTATTTTCTAATAGTCCCAGCGACCCTCTACAAGGTCACATAGGTTTGGGGTCCATTCGTGGTTCACATTCCACTTTTGGAGTATATGGTTTGTGTTGCCCCTATCCCTATGTTTCCCCATTGCATCCTATTGTAATTATACATTGTTTGCACTGTTTTCTAAGACTATACTGCATATTTTTGCTATTGTGTATATATATCTTGTGTATATTTCCTATCCTCTCACTGAGGGTACACTCTAAGATACTTTGGCATATTGTCATAAAAATAAAGTACCTTTATTTTTAGTATAACTGTGTATTGTGTTTTCTTATGATATTGTGCATATGACACTAAGTGGTACTGTAGTAGCTTCACACGTCTCCTAGTTCAGCCTGAGCTGCTCTGCTAAGCTACCATTATCTATCAGCCTAAGCTGCTAGACACCCTATACACTAATAAGGGATAACTGGGCCTGGTGCAAGGTGCAAGTACCCCTTGGTACTCACTACAAGCCAGTCCAGCCTCCTACATTGGTTGTGCAGTGGTGGGATAAGTGCTTTGAGACTACTTACCACTCTTGTCATTGTACTTTTCATAAGAGAAAAATATACAAAACAAGGTCAGTGTATATACACATAGCCAAAAAGTTTTGCATTTCCTCTTTTTACTCTTTTCTAAGTGCTGAAAAGTACTTCTAAACTTTCAAAAAGTTCTTAAAAGTTTAAAAAGTTTTTTTCTGTCTTTCCAAAAAGTTCTGAAAACTTTTTTCTCTTTGTCTATCACTTTAACTCTCTCTAAAAAATGTCTGGCACAGGCCAAAAAGTTGAACTGTCCAAACTTGCATATGATCACCTTAGCTGGAAAGGAGCAAGGAGTCTCTGCATAGAGAGAGGTTTGAGTGTAGGGAAGAATCCTTCTTTAGAACTGTTAATTAATATGCTTAGAGTACAGGATAAGGCCATAAGTGCCCAATCTGTAGAAAAAGTAGCTAATGGTTCTCAATCTGATCCAGGGACTCCCCCAGGAAAAGGTTCAGGAAAGAAACTTCTCAGCCTGCCCATTACTAGACAGTCTAGCATAGTTGGTACAGAAGTTGAATCACATCATACTGATGATGTGCTCTCACATTATACTGGTAGCCAAGCTGTTAGGGTGCCCTCTGTAAGGGACAGGTCTCCTTCTGTTCATTCCCATCATACCTCTGTATCTAGAAATGTCCCTCCCACCCACCCTGATGACAGATTGTTGGAAAGGGAGCTCAATAGATTGAGAGTGGAGCAAACCAGACTGAAGCTCAAGAAGCAACAGCTGGATTTGGATAGACAGTCTTTAGAAATAGAGAGGGAAAGACAGAAAATGGGTTTAGATACCCATGGTGGCAGCAGCAGTATTCCCCATAGTCATCCTGCAAAAGAGCATGATTCCAGGAATCTGCATAAGATAGTTCCCCCTTACAAGGAGGGGGATGACATTAACAAGTGGTTTGCTGCACTTGAGAGGGCCTGTGCTGTACAGGATGTCCCTCAAAGGCAGTGGGCTGCTATCCTATGGCTATCATTTACTGGAAAAGGTAGGGATAGGCTCCTTACTGTAAAAGAAAATGATGCTAACAATTTCCAAGTTCTTAAGAATGCACTCCTGGATGGTTATGGCTTAACCACTGAACAGTACAGGATCAAGTTCAGAGATACCAAAAAGGAGTCTTCACAAGACTGGGTTGATTTCATTGACCAGGCAGTGAAGGCCTTGGAGGGGTGGTTACATGGCAGTAAAGTTACTGATTATGACAGCCTGTATAACTTAATCCTGAGAGAGCATATTCTTAATAATTGTGTGTCTGATTTGTTGCACCAGTACTTGGTGGACTCTGATCTGACCTCTCCCCAAGAATTGGGAAAGAAGGCAGACAAATGGGTCAGAACAAGAGTGAACAGAAAAGTTCATACAGGGGGTGACAAAGATGGCAACAAAAAGAAGGATGGTAAGTCTTCTGACAAGGGTGGGGACAAATCTAAAAATGAGTCTTCATCAGGCCCACAAAAACACTCTGGTGGGGGTGGTGGGCCCAAACCCTCCTCTAATCAGAACAAGGAAAAGAAACCATGGTGCTATTTATGTAAGATAAAAGGCCATTGGACAACAGATCCCAGTTGTCCAAAGAAAGGCACCACAGCTCCTACCACTACAAACCCTACTGCTACACCTAGTGTCCCTACTAATAGCAGTGGTGGTGGGAGCAAACCTACTAATAGCCAATCCAAGGGAGTAGCTGGGCTCACTTTTGGTAATTTAGTTGGGGTTGGTCTGATTAGGGAGACCACAGAGGCTACTTTAGTCTCTGAAGGGGCTATTGACTTAGCCACTTTGGTTGCTTGCCCCCATAACTTGGAGAAGTACAAGCAACTAACCCTAATAAATGGTGTTGAGGTCCAGGCCTACAGGGACACAGGTGCCAGTGTCACAATGGTGATTGAGAAACTGGTGCACCCTGAACAACACATACTTGGACACCAGTACCAAGTAACCGATGCTCACAACATAACACAAAGCCACCCCATGGCTGTTGTAAATCTCAACTGGGGGGGGGTATCTGGTCCAAAGAAAGTTGTGGTAGCTTCAGATTTACCTGTAGACTGTCTATTAGGGAACGATTTGGAGACATCAGCTTGGTCAGATGTGGAGTTGGAGGCCCATGCAGCAATGCTGGGCATCCCAGGGCATATTTTTGCTTTGACAAGGGCTCAGGCCAAAAAGCAAAAAGGACAGGGAAGCTTGGATCCTGGAACAATGGACCAAGTGCTCCCTAAAGCTAGGGCTAGTAGAAGCAAACCACTTCCTACTATCCCTCCCTCTACAGTGGATTCTAATTCTGAGGAAGAAGAATTCCCTCCCTGTGCAGAACCTACACCAGAGGAGCTGGAAGCAGACACTGCTGAGCTTTTGGGTGAAGGGGGGCCTGCCAGAGAGGAGCTGAGTGTGGCACAGCAAACCTGTCCCACATTAGAGGGTCTCAGACAGCAAGCTGTCAAACAGGCTAATGGGGATGTCAGTGACTCACACAGAGTTTACTGGGAGGACAACCTCTTGTACACTGAGCATAGGGATCCTAAACCTGGAGCTGCCAGGAGATTAGTGATTCCTCAGGAGTACAGAAAGTTCCTCCTAACACTGGCACATGACATTCCCTTAGCTGGGCACCTGGGTCAAATGAAAACTTGGGACAGATTGGTACCACTGTTTCATTGGCCTAGGATGTCTGAGGACACAAAAGAATTTTGTAAGTCCTGTGAAACCTGTCAAGCCAGTGGCAAGACAGGTGGCACTCCAAAGGCACCCCTTATCCCACTGCCTGTGGTTGGGGTTCCCTTTGAAAGGGTAGGGGTTGACATAGTTGGCCCCCTTGACCCTCCTACTGCTTCAGGCAATAGGTTTATCTTAGTGGTAGTGGACCATGCCACAAGGTATCCAGAAGCAATTCCTTTAAGGACCACTACAGCTCCTGCAGTGGCAAAGGCCCTCCTGGGAATATTTTCCAGGGTGGGCTTCCCAAAGGAAGTAGTATCAGACAGAGGAAGCAATTTCATGTCTGCATACTTAAAGGCCATGTGGAAGGAGTGTGGTGTAACTTACAAGTTCACAACACCCTATCATCCACAAACAAATGGACTGGTGGAGAGATTTAATAAAACTCTCAAAGGCATGATTATGGGACTCCCTGAAAAACTCCGCAGGAGATGGGATATCCTTCTACCATGCCTCCTTTTTGCCTACAGGGAGGTACCCCAGAAAGGAGTGGGCTTCAGCCCCTTTGAACTTCTTTTTGGACACCCTGTTAGGGGGCCACTCACACTTGTAAAGGAGGGTTGGGAACAACCTTTAAAAGCTCCTAAGCAGGATATTGTGGACTATGTACTTGGCCTCAGATCAAGGATGGCTGAGTACATGAAAAAGGCCAGTAAAAACCTTCAGGCCAGCCAAGAGCTCCAGAAGCAATGGCATGATCAGAAGGCTGTTTTGGTTCAGTATCAACCAGGGCAGAAAGTGTGGGTCTTGGAGCCTGTGGCCCCAAGAGCACTCCAAGATAAATGGAGTGGTCCACACACAATTGTTGAAAAGAAGGGTGAAGTCACCTACTTGGTTGACTTAGGCACTGCCAGGAGTCCCCTTAGGGTGCTCCATGTCAACCGCCTGAAACCCTACTATGACAGGGCTGATCTCACCCTGCTCATGGCAACAGATGAGGGACAGGAAGAAGACAGTGATCCTCTACCTGATCTCTTCTCTTCCACAGAACAAGATGCTCTTGTGGAAGGGGTAGTTTTGGCTGATTGTCTTACTGCTGAGCAGAAAGATAATTGCATAAATCTCCTAGGACAATTTTCAGAACTCTTCTCCATTGTGCCAGGCACCACTTCTTGGTGTGAGCACACTATAGATACTGGAGACAGTTTACCTGTCAAAAGTAAGATCTATAGGCAGCCTGACCATGTCAGAGACTGCATAAAGCAAGAAGTTCAGAAGATGTTGGAACTAGGAGTGGTTGAGCACTCTGACAGTCCATGGGCTTCTCCTGTGGTACTGGTACCAAAACCCAATTCTAAAGATGGAAAGAAGGAAATGAGGTTTTGTGTAGACTATAGAGGTCTCAACTTGGTAACCAAAACAGATGCTCACCCTATACCCAGGGCAGATGAGCTAATAGATACACTGGCATCTGCCAAGTATCTAAGCACTTTTGATTTGACTGCAGGGTATTGGCAGATCAAAATGTCAGAAGATGCTAAACCTAAGACTGCATTTTCTACCATTGGAGGACATTACCAGTTTACTGTAATGCCTTTTGGTTTGAAAAATGCACCTGCCACTTTTCAGAGGTTGGTGAACACAGTCCTGCAAGGGCTGGAAGCTTTCAGTGCAGCATATTTGGATGATATAGCTGTCTTTAGCTCCAGCTGGGATGATCACCTGGTCCACCTTTGGAAAGTTTTGGAGGCCCTGCAAAAGGCAGGCCTCACTATCAAGGCATCAAAGTGCCAGATAGGGCAGGGTAAGGTGGTTTATCTGGGACACCTTGTTGGTGGGGAACAGATTGCACCACTTCAGGGGAAAATCCAAACTATTATTGATTGGATTCCCCCTACCACTCAGACTCAGGTGAGAGCCTTCCTAGGCCTCACTGGGTATTACAGGAGGTTCATTAAGAAGTATGGCTCCATTGCAGCCCCTCTTAATGACCTCACATCCAAGAAAATGCCTAAAAAGGTATTATGGACAGCAAACTGTCAGAAAGCTTTTGAGGAGCTGAAGCAGGCCATGTGCTCTGCACCTGTCCTGAAAAGCCCTTGTTACTCTAAAAAATTCTATGTCCAAACTGATGCATCTGAATTAGGAGTAGGGGCAGTCCTATCACAACTTAATTCTGAGGGCCAGGATCAACCTGTTGCTTTTATTAGTAGAAGGTTGACCCCTAGAGAAAAGCGTTGGTCTGCCATTGAGAGGGAGGCCTTTGCTGTGGTCTGGGCTCTGAAGAAGTTGAGGCCATACCTGTTTGGCACTCACTTCATTGTTCAGACAGACCACAAACCTCTACTTTGGCTAAAACAAATGAAAGGTGAAAATCCTAAATTGTTGAGGTGGTCCATATCCCTACAGGGAATGGACTATACAGTGGAACATAGACCTGGGAGTAGCCACTCCAATGCAGATGGACTCTCCAGATATTTCCACTTAGACAATGAAGACTCATCAGGTAATGGCTAGTCTTATTGTCCTTCGTTTGGGGGGGGTTGTGTAGGAAAGTACCATCTTGCCTGGCATGTTACCCCCATTTTTCACTGTATATATGTTGTTTTAGTTGTATGTGTCACTGGGACCCTGGTAACCCAGGGCCCCAGTGCTCATAAGTGTGCCTGTATGTGTTACCTGTGTAGTGACTAACTGTCTCACTGAGGCTCTGCTAATCAGAACCTCAGTGGTTATGCTCTCTCATTTCTTTCCAAATTGTCACTGACAGGCTAGTGACCATTTTTACCAATTTACATTGGCTTACTGGAACACCCTTATAATCCCCTAGTATATGGTACTGAGGTACCCAGGGTATTGGGGTTCCAGGAGATCCCTATGGGCTGCAGCATTTCTTTTGCCACCCATAGGGAGCTCTGACAATTCTTACACAGGCCTGCCACTGCAGCCTGAGTGAAATAACGTCCACGTTATTTCACAGCCATTTTACACTGCACTTAAGTAACTTATAAGTCACCTATATGTCTAACCTTTACCTGGTAAAGGTTAGGTGCAAAGTTACTTAGTGTGAGGGCACCCTGGCACTAGCCAAGGTGCCCCCACATTGTTCAGAGCCAATTCACTGAACTTTGTGAGTACGGGGACACCATTACACGCGTGCACTACATATAGGTCACTACCTATATGTAGCTTCACCATGGTAACTCCGAATATGGCCATGTAACATGTCTATGATCATGGAATTGCCCCCTCTATGCCATCCTGGCATTGTTGGTACAATTCCATAATCCCAGTGGTCTGTAGCACAGACCCTGGTACTGCCAGACTGCCCTTCCTGGGGTTTCTCTGCAGCTGCTGCTGCTGCCAACCCCTCAGACAGGCATCTGCCCTCCTGGGGTCCAGCCAGGCCTGGCCCAGGATGGCAGAACAAAGAACTTCCTCTGAGAGAGGGTGTGACACCCTCTCCCTTTGGAAAATGGTGTGAAGGCAGGGGAGGAGTAGCCTCCCCCAGCCTCTGGAAATGCTTTGTTGGGCACAGAGGTGCCCAATTCTGCATAAGCCAGTCTACACCGGTTCAGGGACCCCTTAGCCCCTGCTCTGGCGCGAAACTGGACAAAGGAAAGGGGAGTGACCACTCCCCTGACCTGCACCTCCCCTGGGAGGTGTCCAGAGCTCCTCCAGTGTGCTCCAGACCTCTGCCATCTTGGAAACAGAGGTGCTGCTGGCACACTGGACTGCTCTGAGTGGCCAGTGCCACCAGGTGACGTCAGAGACTCCTTGTGATAGGCTCCTTCAGGTGTTAGTAGCCTTTCCTCTCTCCTAGGTAGCCAAACCCTCTTTTCTGGCTATTTAGGGTCTCTGTCTCTGGGGAAACTTTAGATAACGAATGCATGAGCTCAGCCGAGTTCCTCTGCATCTCCCTCTTCACCTTCTGATAAGGAATCGACCGCTGACCGCGCTGGAAGCCTGCAAACCTGCAACATAGTAGCAAAGACGACTACTGCAACTCTGTAACGCTGATCCTGCCGCCTTCTCGACTGTTTTCCTGCTTGTGCATGCTGTGGGGGTAGTCTGCCTCCTCTCTGCACCAGAAGATCCGAAGAAATCTCCCGTGGGTCGACGGAATCTTCCCCCTGCAACCGCAGGCACCAAAAAGCTGCATCTCCGGTCCCTTGGGTCTCCTCTCAGCACGACGAGCGAGGTCCCTCGAATCCAGCGACACCGTCCAAGTGACCCCCACAGTCCAGTGACTCTTCAGCCCAAGTTGGGTGGAGGTAAGTCCTTGCCTCACCTCGCTGGGCTGCATTGCTGGGAACCGCGACTTTGCAAGCTTCTCCGGCCCCTGTGCACTTCCGGCGGAAATCCTTCGTGCACAGCCAAGCCTGGGTCCACGGCACTCTAACCTGCATTGCACGACTTTCTAAGTTGGTCTCCGGCGACGTGGGACTCCTTTGTGCAACTTCGGCGAGCACCGTTTCACGCATCCTCGTAGTGCCTGTTTCTGGCACTTCTCCGGGTGCTACCTGCTTCAGTGAGGGCTCCTTGTCTTGCTCGACGTCCCCTCTCTCTGCAGGTCCAATTTGCGACCTCCTGGTCCCTCCTGGGCCCCAGCAGCGTCCAAAAACGCCAAACGCACGATTTGCGTGTAGCAAGGCTTGTTGGCGTCCATCCGGCGGGAAAACACTTCTGCACGACTCTCCAAGGCGTGGGGGATCCATCCTCCAAAGGGGAAGTCTCTAGCCCTTGTCGTTCCTGCAGTATTCACAGTTCTTCAGCCTAGTAAGAGCTTCTTTGCACCAACCGCTGGCATTTCTTGGGCATCTGCCCATCTCCGAGCTGCTTGTGACTTTTGGACTTGGTCCCCTTGTTCCACAGGTACCTTCAGACAGGAATCCATCGTTGTTGCATTGCTGATTTGTGTTTTCCTTGCATTCTCCCTCTAACACGACTATTTTGTCCTTAGGGGAACTTTGGTGCACTTTGCACTCACTTTTCAGGGTCTTGGGGAGGGTTATTTTTCTAACTCTCACTATTTTCTAATAGTCCCAGCGACCCTCTACAAGGTCACATAGGTTTGGGGTCCATTCGTGGTTCCCATTCCACTTTTGGAGTATATGGTTTGTGTTGCCCCTATCCCTATGTTTCCCCATTGCATCCTATTGTAATTATACATTGTTTGCACTGTTTTCTAAGACTATACTGCATATTTTTGCTATTGTGTATATATATCTTGTGTATATTTCCTATCCTCTCACTGAGGGTACACTCTAAGATACTTTGGCATATTGTCATAAAAATAAAGTACCTTTATTTTTAGTATAACTGTGTATTGTGTTTTCTTATGATATTGTGCATATGACACTAAGTGGTACTGTAGTAGCTTCACACGTCTCCTAGTTCAGCCTGAGCTGCTCTGCTAAGCTACCATTATCTATCAGCCTAAGCTGCTAGACACCCTATACACTAATAAGGGATAACTGGGCCTGGTGCAAGGTGCAAGTACCCCTTGGTACTCACTACAAGCCAGTCCAGCCTCCTACAGCGGTGCCCTGTTCAGCGGTGCTTGTCTTGAAGGGCCCTGTTCAGCGGTGCTTGTCTTGAAGGGCCCTGATCAGCGGTGCTTGTCTTGAAGGGCCCTGTTCAGCGGGGCTTGTCTTGAAGGGCCCTGTTCAGCGGTGCTTGTCTTGAAGGGCCCTGTTCAGTGGTTCTTGAGACGGCGGTGCCCTGTTCAGCGGTGCTTGTCTTGAAGGGCCCTGTTCAGCGGTGCTTGTCTTGAAGGGCCCTGTTCAGCGGTGCTTGTCTTGAAGGGCCCAGCGGAGCGGTGGTTGTCTTGAAGGGCCCTGTTCAGCGGTTCTTGAGACGGCGGTGCCCTGTTCAGCAGTGCTTGTCTTGAAGGGCCCTGTTCAGCGGTGCTTTTCTTGAAGGGCCCTGTTCAGCGGTGCTTGTCTTGAAGGGCCCTGTTCAGCGGTGCTTGTCTTGAAAGGCCCTGTTCAGCGGTGCATGTCTTGAAGGGCCCTGTTCAGCGGTGCTTGTCTTGAAGGGCCCAGCGGAGCGGTGATTGTCTAAAAGGGCCCTGTTCAGCGGTTCATGAGACGGCGGTGCCCTGTTCAGCGGTGCTTGTCTTGAAGGGCCCTGTTCAGCGGTTCTTGAGACGGCGGTGCCCTGTTCAGCGGTGCTTGTCTTGAAGGGCCCTGTTCAGCGGTGCTTGCCTTGAAGGGCCCTGTTCAGCGGTGCTTGTCTTGAAGGGCCCAGCGGAGCGGTGAATGTCTTGAAGGGCCATGTTCAGCGGTTCTTGAGACGGCGGTGCCCTGTTCAGCGGTGCTTGTCTTGAAGGGCCCTGTTCAGCGGTTCTTGAGACGGCGGTGCCCTGTTCAGCGGTGCTTGTCTTGAAGGGCCCTGTTCAGCGGTGCTTGTCTTGAAGGGCCCTGTTCAGCGGTGCTTGTCTTGAAGGGCCCAGCGGAGCGGTGATTGTCTTGAAGGGACCTGTTCAGCGGTTCTTGAGACGGCGGTGCCCTGTTCAGCGGTGCTTGTCTTGAAGGTCCCTGTTCAGCGGTTCTTGACATGTGTCTCCAGGGCACCATATCCGGCCAATATATGGAGTTCACTCGCCATCCGACTTCTCGCTTGCGGGGCCCTCCTGTGCTGGAGTCCCGGGCCCGTGGGTGTCCTCCTTCACACCCGGAATGGGGCTGGTGGGGCCCTCCTGGGCAGCTCGCCTGCTGCCGGACTTGTCGGCCGTGCTGCCCTTGCCATCCTTGCGTGATTCTCTGTGGCCCTTGCCTCCCTTTGTAGATGTGCCTGGTGGCACCCCACTTCCTGACGGTGCCAGGGTAGTGCCTTTGGAGGCTGCCGTCTCTGGCCTCTCGCGCCGGGCCTTGCCTTTCTTGGATTTTTTCCCAGGGGGTGGGCTGGCTGTCCCTTTACTGCTGGCCGATGTAGCTGCCCTTGAAGGTGGTGGACTCCAATATGCTTGTACTATGGTCTTTGTAGGTCCAGGGGTTGTGGTGGCTGAGGTGCTGATTGGACTCTTACGAGATGGAGGGGGTGGGTCAGGTGATGGAAAGAGGTTAATTTTGGACAGGAAAAACTTTTTAGGAGCAGTGGGAAGGGTAGGTGCAGTGGGTATGGGAGTGAAGGAAGAGGATGTGGTTGTAGGAGAGTCAAGTGTGGTGTCTTTGGGTGCAGGTGCTTGTGACGGATGCTGTCGTGAGGTGGATGGCTGTTGGGTGGGTGGCTGCCTGCGTTTGTGTGGTTTGGAAGAGGGGGTGACAGACACACTGGGAGAGGACACAGGGGACGTGTAAATGGCAGTGGGGGTGGTGACTGCACGTGTGCGGAGTATTCTGGTGGGTGTGCTGGTGATGGACGTAGTGGCTGATGATGTTGTGCATGCAAGTGTGAGTGGAGACGTCACAGGGAGGGAGGAGGGAGACAAGGAGGAGGGGGACACAGAGGAGGCAGTGGCTGTTGGTATGTCTGCATGTGGCTGTTGCTTGTGTGAATGCTTGTGTGATGTGTGGTGCTTATGTCTGGATGAGCTGCCCTTGGGTGTTAAGGTGTGTGCAGGCTGGTCTGTAGGTGTGTCTGGGATAGGCAGAGGAACAGGGGAGTGGGACTGGGTGGAGGAAGTTGGAGGAGGGAGGCAGGAGACAGGGACAATGACTGCCGTCAGTGCTGAGGCCAGAGCGTTGAACGATCGCTGATGGGCAGCCTGACCCGAATGAATGCCCTCCAGGTATGCATTGCTCCGGTGCACCTCCCTTTCTATCCCCTGGATGGCAGTCAAAAGGGTAGACTGCCCAACAATGAGTGTCCTGAGGAGGTCAATGACCTCCTCACTGAGGGCAGCAGGGGTAACTGGGGCAGGGCCTGAGGTGCCTGGGGGCGAAGGAGATGCCCGCCTTCGTGTGCGAGCGGGCACGGGGCGAATGCTGAGGGGCTGCTTGGAGGGCGGAGCTGGTGCGCTGGGTGGCGGCTGTACCTGTTGTTGTGGTGGGCACGGATGTTGCCGCCACCACAAGGGAGCTCCCTTCCGAGGACGTGTCTGTGTCGCTGATGTCTCCACGTGTCCCCGTTGTGGAGCTCCCCTCGCCCTCCGTCTCACTGGTGAACTCCGAGTCGGTTGCATGGCCCTCCAGGGCCATGTGAGATGCAGCTCCCTCGTGCTCCGATGCCACTTCTCCTCCGCCTGATGATGCTAATGCACACATGAACAGGAAGAGCAGCAAAAAAGGGGGGGGGAAATAAAGACATGTTGAGTGCATGCATTGGCAACACAGTTGGCGGAGAGGACAGACACAGAAGCCCCCTGCACTACGCCGTGCACTTGGGGTACACTACTCAATCATTGGGACTTGGCCTACAAGCCTATGGATGACAACTGCACACATAGGTGACACAGGGCCCTGGATAGCTGTACTTGGCACCCTACAGAGGTGGGGGGCGGGGGCACAGGGCCATGCCTTACGGAGGGGCCTAGCCTACAGAAATCGCCCTGGCCTAGGGATACCCACAGCCCTCCTCCCCCACCCAGACACCTCCACTGCGCGCTAAGATAGCAGAATGTGCTGGTACTCACCCCCTTGTGTCTGCTGTGATGTCCTCACGCGCCCATCCAAATCTGGGTAGGCCACCGCCAGGATCCGGGACATCAGGGGGGTCAATTGACGGGAGCCACCTCTCCTACGTTGGGAGGCCATCCCCAGCAGAGCCTCCGCGGTCTTCCTGCTCCCACGGCGGATGTCCTCCCACCTCTTGCGGCAGTGGGTGCCCCGTCTGTTGTGGACCCCCAGGGTCCGGACGTCCTTGGCGATGGCACGCCAAATGTCGAGTTTCTGATGGGCGCTGACCTATGTCACATGTACAGGGGGAGAAATAACATTGTAATAATTTTCTGCATGCTCGATTTGAGTGGCCCCTCATCCCCACCCTTGCCATGTGGCACATGCTCTCATCCGTCCTTTGATGCATGCCTCAATCGCTCCCCTCCCCACCATCTTTTATCCACCCGACTCAACCCAGGCATTGGCCACAAAGCATGGTCCCAGTGTACTTACCTGTTGGTCTGGAGGACCGTAGAGTAGCGCATACTAGGGGAGGACCCCATCCACGAGTTTCTCCAATTCTTCAGAAGTGAAGGCAGGGGCCCTTTCCCCAGTCGCAGCAGCCATTGTCTCTTCCAGACCGAGGTCACAGCAGCACTTGCAGTATAGGTCCTCTCCTGTGGATGATCAGGTCTCGAGTGATTAACCAGATAGAAAATAGCGGTCACGTCCGCAGCGGTGCGTACCGCGGCGGTGCGTACCGCGACCGCTGGCGCACTTCGTCAATGGATCCTGAAACCCATAGGGTTCAATGTTAACCAATGCAGCTTTGCGCCGCGGTCTTCGACCGCCTACCGCCACGGTGTGCCACGCCAGCGCATTGACCTCACATCCCATTGTCACACCTCACAGGTCAGGCAGCCGCCATTTCAAGGGCCCACATGGCTTAATTTCTACTGCGTCACACATGCCTAGGCCTTGCATCGACACTCATACAAGCCATTCAATGCATAGAGAATCGTGTACTGTGCAAGCTGTGGGAACGTACCTGTGGGTTGATTGACTCTGTGCTCGCTGTTGTCCTTCCTAGGGACCGTCCGCTGGGACTTGCGAGGAGATGGAGGAATGTTCCCGTGTACAGACCGCTGGTGGACCTGTCGACAATGGAGGAAAGACATGTCATACTGACACACAGGCTTGACAGAGCCACTGTACAGGAACTGTGTGCCCAGCTGGAGCCACACCTGATGTCACCCATCCGCCAACCCACAGGGATCCCCCCTCTAGTGCAGGTTCTGTCACTACTCCATTTTTTGGCAAGTGGGTCATTTCAAACAACAGTGGCCATTTCATCAGGGATGTCTCAGCCTATGTTTTCAAAGGTGTTGTCCAGAGTGTTGTCTGCCCTGCTCAAACACATGCGGAGATACATAGTTTTCCCTGAGGTGGGGGATTTGCCTATAGTGAAGGGTGATTTCTATGCCCTTGGACATACTCCCAACATCATTGGGGCCATTGATGGGACACATGTGGCTTTGGTACCCCCCAGAGAAAGTGAACAGGTGTACAGGAACAGAAAAAGTTATCATTCCATGAATGTCCAAGTGGTCTGTTTGGCTGACCAGTACATCTCCCATGTAAATGCCAAGTTCCCTGGGTCAGTGCATGACGCGTACATCATGCGAAATAGCAGCATCCCTTATGTGATGGAACAACTACAGAGACACCGTGTGTGGCTAATTGGTGACTCAGGTTACCCCAACCTGTCGTGGTTACTGACCCCAGTGAGGAATCCCAGGGCAAGGGCAGAGGAACGGTACAATGAGGCAGATGGGCGCACTAGGAGGGTGATCGAGCGGACCTTCGGCCTCCTGAAGGCCAGGTTTAGGTGCCTGCATATGGCAGGTGGATCCCTAATGTACTCACCAAAGAAGGTGTGCCAGATCATCATGGCCTGCTGTATGCTTCACAACCTGGCTTTGCGACGCCAGGTGCCTTTTCTGCAGGAGGATGGTCCAGACGGTGGTGTTGTAGCAGCTGTGGAGCCTGCGGAGAGTGAAGAGGAGGAAGACGAAGAGGACGACACAGACAACAGGGACACAGTGATACAGCAGTATTTTCAATAACACACAGGTAAGAATCAACACCGGAATTTTACATTTATTTACAGTCTCCTGCCTCTCTACTGTCTGTCCTTTTCACCCAGTGTATGCTAACAGAGTTGTGACTTTCCCTTCCAATTTCAGAGATGTGGGCCCCACTGCGTGACCTCTGCTTTGTTTGCCCATGGACTACAGCTGTGTGACAGTGGTATGTTGTCATCACAATGTAACTGGTCATTTTGGCACGTTTATGTCTAATACATATTTTCAAAAATACAGGCAGACTCCAGATTATTTGTGTGCAATAAGTGTGTTTATTAAAGTGCTCAATTTTGGGACATGGATGAAAAACGGTGATGGGTGATGGTGGAGGAATGTCCATGGCAGAGTCCAGATTCTCAGTCTCACAGGTGCATTGTCCATATGCCTGTGGAAGGTGGAGCAGGGGCAGTTTAAGGTTGGACAGGGTGACAATGTGGGACAGTGGGATGACATCAGGGGGTATCCTTTCCTGGCGGGGGTCTTGGCATCCTACTCTGTCTTCTTCCTAGATCTCAGGCCCCGCTTGCGGGGTGGTTCTTCTTCTGCAGGAGGTGGGATTCTGGTGGCCGGTTGTTCTTGTGTCGGGGCCTCCTGTCCACTAGCGCCGGCGGAGGTGGTAGCCTGTTCCTGGTCCATGTTAGTGACAGGGGCCCTTTGTGGTGCCACATGGTCCCGCAATGTGGTGACAATCTGGTTGAGAGCCACAACGATGGTGCCCATTGCGGAACTAATGTTTCTCAGTTCTTCCCTGAACCCCATAAACTGTTCCTCCTGCAGTACCTGGATCTCCTGGAACCTGGCCAGGACCGTCGCTATCGACTCCTGGGAGTGGTGGTATGCTCCCATGATGGAGGTGAGGGCCTCGTGGAGAGTGGGTTCCCTGGGCCTGTCCCCCCCCTGTCGCACAGCAGCCCTCCCAGTTCCCCTGTTTCCCTGGGCCTCTGTCCCCTGGAGCGTGTGCCCACTACCACTGCCCCCAGGTCCCTGTTGTTGTTGGGGTGGTGGGTTAACCTGGGTGCCCTGTAGTGGTGGACACACCGCTGATTGACGTGTCCTGGAGACAGAGGCATGGGCCCGCTGGGTGGGTGCTGTGCTGGTGTTCCCAGAGGGGGGTAGGTCTGCTGTGGCCTCTGGCTGTGTGAGGGGAACCGACTGTCCTGAGGTCCCCGATGGGCCGGGCTGGTCATGTGGGTCCAGGGAGACAGAGATGCTGTCATCACTGGGGGCCTCTTCTGGGGGTGGGATGGACATTTCTGGACCCTCCTGGGCGGTGTGGTGGCGTTCGGGTCCTGCAGGGGTATAAGAGTATGGTTATTGCTTCTGTGAGTGCCATAGCATGCAATGGGTGGGTGCCCGTGTACCCCAGTGCTGGCATTCCTCTGTGGGAGCTGTTGTGACGGCAGTTTGTGGGGGAGATGGGTATGTGCAGTGGCCATGCTTAGGTGATGGGTGTCGATAGTTTGTGGTGGCATGCAGGGTTTGGTGTTGGGATGGGTGGGTTGTGATGGTGAGACATTAGCAGGGAGGATGTGTGATGGGGTGGGGGAGGGTGGGGGTATGAGTTGGCATGCTGGTCGGTGGGGGGGATGAAGTAGTTGAGATTAGACTTACCAGAGTCCATTCCTCCGCGTACTCCTGCGAGGCTCTCAGGATGCAGGATGTTCAAGACTTGCTCCTCCCATGTTGTAAATTCTGGGGTAGGAGGTGGGGATCCGCCGCCAGGCTTCTGCACCGCGATGTTGTGCCTGGATACCATGGAACGCACCTTCCCCCGTAGGTCGTTCCACCGCTTCCTGATGTCGTCCTGATTTCGTGGATGCTGTCCCACAGCGTTGACCCTGTCCACTATTCTTTGCCATAGCTCCATCTTCCTGGCAATGGTGGTGTGCTGCACCTGTGTCCCGAAGAGCTGGGGCTCTACCCGAACTATTTCCTCCACCATGACCCTGAGTTCTGCATCTGAGAACCTGGGGTGTCTTAGGGGTGCCATGGGGTGGTGTGGATGAGGTGTGGGGTGGTGTTTGCGGTGATGAGTGTGGTGAGTGTAGTGGTGTGTGGTGTTTTGTGCGTGGTTGTTGTGTGGGTGATGGTGTAGTGTGCCTCTGTGTGATGGTGTTCTCTATTCTGTGCTGTCTCTCTCTGGGCTTCGTCTCTGATTTGTGGTTGTAGGGGTTTGTGGGTGATATGGGTGTGTGTTTTATAGTTAATTGGGTGTGTGGGAGTGTTATGTGTATGTGTCTCAGGTGTGTGTATTTCAAATTGTCCAATGTGGCTGTGTTTTGGAGCTGTATGTGTATTTTGAGCGCGGCGGTGTGTACCGCCAATGGAATACCGCGGTTGAAAGACCGCCACGTGGATTCGTGAGTCGTAATGGCATGGGCGTATTTCCGTTGGTGTGACGGTGGAGGTTTGGTCTTCGCCACTTTAACGCTGGCTGTTGGTGTGGCGGACTTTTGTGGATGTCGGGTTTTTGGCGGTTTGCGTCTTGAGGGTCAGAATGACCGTGGCGGTTTACCGCGACCGCGGCGGTGTTGTGGCAGCCTTCTGACCGGCGGTAAGCGCCTTTTACCGCCAAGGTCAGAATGACCCCCTAAATGTCCATGTATCAAAGATGAATACAAGAGAAAACAGAAACCATCCAACACGTGTTTCGTCCTATCGGACTTTTTCAAGGCTGAAACAAAACAGATGGACATTGCTTTACACATACTGATGCTACCAGCCGATAGGTACAATCACAGAGGTGTAGCTGAAAATATACTTGAATTATTAAAATTAAAATTACAAGGCATGATGCAAAATAACACAAACACTTTTTATAGTGCATTCACCCTTAACAACAGAGAACAACCCAATTAGTAAGTATTAACACCGACTTAAGACCTTGTATAAAATTAGTGGATGGATAGAGAAAGTAGGAACTCATAATATTATGAGTGATAAAATGTTAAGAAAGGGCACCCCGTGAACAAGGAGAAAATAAATGAAAAGAATGACGAAAAAAGAGTCGCCTGTGTGTTCCCCACGTATAATACACAAGTAAAATAAGATTGGAAACCATGTGGCACAAAGAGTTTACCTCGAACGATGCAGTTTTTAACAAAATAATTGTATGGGAGATATTTCTGTCAGATCTCAAGGAGAATACCTATAACTGGAGGACTAACGACAATATAGAAATGAATAGCAAACTAGAAAACAATAGTTGTAAATAACAGAGATGGAAAAGAGATCAAAGAACAATATTTAGAAATGTCAGGCATAAACACACCTACCCGGATAAAGGAGAGATCCAATATGCTGATCCGTAGTGTTAATGGAAATAGTATAGTTTCCCAAATAGAAGGAAACTTAAAGAGAATGCATCCATAATGCAAACGACAAGTCACATGGAGGTCTAAACTGGACCAAAGCCTAAAAGGAATCGATAGAAGTAGAATATAGGAACAGTGAAAAAGACCCCAAATCATAAAAACCTACAAGGAGGAAGTGAGAAAATACCAAAAGACCATATCCTAAACGAGCAGCCTTCTTTTAAGTATACGAAGGACTTACTGCTTGTAATTAAATGAATAGACAAATAACCCTACCTATTAGACCTAAGTCACCAGATGAAAAAAAAACGTAAACAAAAAATAAAACTACTACAAACCGACCTCGCCCCCGAACAGCAAAATGAAAAGGAAGTGACTGGAATGGGAGCTGGCCTTGTTAAATAACTAAAATGATACCACAAATATATAGATATATCAACATATTGCATGGATATAGCATTATAATACATCGCTCAAAACCATAGCTCACAGCGTGTAACTGCCAAATCATGGCATGTAAAAAACCTCCCGTATCTAGAAACATAACAATGAATGGAAGCAAGTGCTAACCACGTGGAGGCAAACCGAGTTTCCTCCAATACCTCCTCTCTAAAAAGTAAAGAGAGGCATAAAGCTCTAAAATTAAATAAAGTAAAATCCATACCTGTGTGAATGAAAGTCCCGCAATCATGGACGGGAAGCTAGGAAAAAACCGAAGCACGCGCAGCGCATGATAACGTTGCCGTGTAATGTGAAGGAGTAACTTCGGGAGAATCGGCGTCTAAATGCGCCTGCTCCAAAATAGAAAAGGGACTAAGCCATACCACAAACAAGTGAACTCTACATCATGTAAACGTAGAGAGAAAGGACGAGCCAAAACGGGCGCCATATTGCGAGTGGTAACAGTAGCACAACGGGGAAAGGAATAAGATGTGTAAAACACAGCACGTAGAAAGTCAAAATGAAATAAATAACACAGGGGACGCGAGTGAAGGTTAGTCACGACCATGAGTAAAGTTGTAGAAGATACAAGACATACTAGAGAAAGCCTAAGAACCAAACCAAAGAGAATCATAAGATGTGACATGTGGAGACCAAAGAACTGACGAACAAAGTTACTATGTATTGTCTCTTGATGGCGAATCTAATACAGCACATACAAGTAATGTCCACATAATGTATATGGATATATATATGGAAACTATTCTACTTAAACTATCCTAGAATACATAAGTGGTATGCTGTACGGTAAAGAAAACATCCTATGTTAATAATGCAAACAGGAATGATATCAATATTTACATGCCCAGACATAATAACGTGTGATATAATATTGGTAAACAGTAAATAAAAGCGTTGTACCGAAGAGTAAGAAGGGTCTGAGGAGAAACGTACTACGTATTAATATGATAAAAAAGGAGATTATCTGAATGGAGAAATTGTAATGTTCTCTTTAGAAAAATACACTGCAACCCCTAATTGACTGTCAGTATACAAAAATAGGCACTAAGGAAAATAACAGTGGTAGACACACAATGGTTAGGGAGGCAGGAAGGAAGGTTTTACAATCATGCGAAATTAGAGGAATACATGGAGATCTTTTTGTATATTGAGACCCCGTTCTACTGCACGCAGTTTAATGATCCACCTGCTCTCTAGGCGTCTCAGGGCCAAAATACGATTACCTCCTCATAATGTTCTGTTCAAGGAGTCGATCCCATGTACGGAAATGTCCATGGCTTCTCTTTGTCCATGTGCCTCATTGTAATGGGTGGCAAAGGGATAGTTGATGTTCGACGTTCGAATAGCTCTCAAATGTTCCTGAATTCTTTCTTTCAATGGTCGAATGGTGCTTCCAACATAGATAAGGCCGCATGTACAGACAATACAATACACCACATAACTTGTGTTACAATTGATGAAATGTTTAAGTTGGTGTGTGACCTGAGTATTATAATGGAATTTGACTGTCTTGTCTTTAATATACCCACAGATGTTACAATGGCCACATTTGTACGTGCCTGGCGGTGGTTTGGGCAATCAAGTGTCCCTACTTACTGGTGGCATAAAGCTGTGGCATAACTGATCACGTAGGGTAGTACCCCTCTTGTGGATGATACTCAGGTTTACAGTAATACCCTTTTTCAATGTCTCGTCCATTAAAAGCAAAGACCAATGTTTACGTACAGTTTTATATACTTGGGAGCTCAATGCATTATGTTTGATAACTAAAGATATGTGTTCATGTGAGTTGCTTTTCTTAGAGTTGATTAGTAAGTTGGGGCGTTTAGTTTTCAAGATTTTATTACACGCTTTCTTGAGTACCTGTGGATGATAGCCCCTATGTCTGAAGCGGATTTCCATGTTACGCAATTCTTCTCGGAACACCTGATCTTCACTACAGTTACGACCTATCCTAGTGCACTCTCCATAAGGAATAGCATTGATTTGAGGCCTAGGATGTGAACTGGTAGCATGTAAAACAGCATTACATGCTGTTGGTTTCCTAAACAGTTTGGTGCAAATTTTACCATGCTTGATATATATGGTGAGGTCCAAAAAGTTGATGGACGATTGACTAGCCTCATGGGTGAATTTGATGTTGAAGATGTTATTGTTTAAATGTTCTGTGAAGAGTGTGAGTGCATTAGCATCACCTGACCAGAACACTAAAATATCATCAATGTACCTGCCCCAATATAATATGTGTTGCGTCAGGGACGGAGGGCATGTACGCCAAACATGTGTTTTTTCTATTTAGCCCATATATAGATTGGCATAAGAAGGAGAAAACTTAGCTCCCATGGCCACGCCTCGTATCTGGCGGAACCAACAGCCATTGTGCATGAAGATGTTGTTGTCTAATACCAAGCTTGAAAACCGCCAGGAACAGGGTGGCGGGAAGGGGGTCGGAATCCCCATGGCGGCGCCGCGCGGCTTTACCGCCGCGGTTAGAATGGCCCTGGAAGCACCGCCAGCCTGTTGGCGGTGCTTCCGTGGTCCCCGGCCCTGGCGGTCATGGACCGCCAGGGTCGGAATGACCCCCATTATATTGGGGCAGGTACATTGATGATATTTTAGTGTTCTGGTCAGGTGATGCCAATGCACTCACACTCTTCACAGAACATTTAAACAATAACATCTTCAACATCAAATTCACCCATGAGGCTAGTCAATCGTCCATCAACTTTTTGGACCTCACCATATATATCAAGCATGGTAAAATTTGCACCAAACTGTTTAGGAAACCAACAGCGTGTAATGCTGTTTTACATGCCACCAGTTCACATCCTAGGCCTCAAATCAATGCTATTCCTTATGGAGAGTGCACTAGGATACGTCGTAACTGTAGTGAAGATCAGGTGTTCCGAGAAGAATTGCGTAACATGGAAATCCGCTTCAGACATAGGGGCTATCATCCACAGGTACTCAAGAAAGCGTGTAACAAAATCTTGAAAACTAAACGCCCCAACTTACTAATCAACTCTAAGAAAAGCAACTCACATGAACACATATCTTTAGCTATCAAACATAATGCATTGAGCTCCCAAGTATATAAAACTGTACGTAAACATTGGTCTTTGCTTTTAATGGACGAGACATTGAAAAAGGGTATTACTGTAAACCTGAGTATCATCCACAAGAGGGGTACTACCCTACGTGATCAGTTATGCCACAGCTTTATGCCACCAGTAAGTAGGGACACTTGGTTGCCCAAACCACCGCCAGGCACGTACAAACGTGGCCATTGTAACATCTGTGGGTATATTAAAGACAAGACAGTCAAATTCCATTATAATACTCAGGTCACACACCAACTTAAACATTTCATCAATTGTAACACAAGTTATGTGGTGTATTGTATTGTCTGTACATGCGGCCTTATCTATGTTGGAAGCACCATTCGACCATTGAAAGAAAGAATCCAAGAACATTTGAGAGCTATTCGAACGTCGAATATCAACTATCCCTTTGCCACCCATTACAATGAGGCACATGGACAAAGAGAAGCCATGGACATTTCCGTACATGAGATCGACTCCTTGAACAGAACATTACGAGGAGGTAATCGTATTTTGGCCCTGAGACGCCTAGAGAGCAGGTGGATCATTAAACTGCGTGCAGTAGAACGGGGTCTCAATATACAAAAAGATCTCCATGTATTCCTCTAATTTCGCATGATTGTAAAACCTTCCTTCATGCCTCCCTAACCATTGTGTGTCTACCACTGTTATTTTCCTTAGTGCCTATTTTTGTATACTGACAGTCAATTAGGGGTTACAGTGTATTTTTCTAAAGAGAACATTACAATTTCTCCATTCAGATAATCTCCTTTTTTATCATATTAATACGTAGTACGTTTCTCCTCAGACCCTTCTTACTCTTCGCTACAACGCTTTTATTTACTGTTTACCAATATTATATCACACGTTATTATGTCTGGGCATGTAAATATTGATATCATTCCTGTTTGCATTATTTACATAGGATGTTTTCTTTACCGTACAGCATACCACTTATGTATTCTAGGATAGTTTAAGTAGAATAGTTTCCATATATATATCCATGTACATTATGTGGACATTACTTGTATGTGCTGTATTAGATTCGCCATCAAGAGACAATACATAGTAACTTTGTTCGTCAGTTCTTTGGTCTCCACATGTCACATCTTATGATTCTCTTTGGTTTGGTTCTTGGGCTTTCTCTAGTACGTCTTGTATCTTCTACAACTTTACTCATGGTCGTGACTAACCTTCACTCGCGTCCCCTGTGTTATTTATTTAATTTTGACTTTCTACGTGCTGTGTTTTACACATCTTATTCCTTTCCCCGTTGTGCTACTGTTACCACTCGCAATATGGCACCCGTTTTGGCTCGTCCTTTCTCTCTACGTTTACATGATTTAGAGTTCACTTGTTTGTGGTATGGCTTAGTCCCTTTTCTATTTTGGAGCAGGCGCATTTAGACACCGATTCTCCCGCAGTTACTCCTTCACAATACACGGCAACGTTATCATGCGCTGCGCGTGCTTCGGTTTTTTCCTAGCTTCCCGTCCATGATTGCGGGACTTTCATTCACACAGGTATGGATTTTACTTTATTTAATTTTAGAGCTTTATACCTCTCTTTACTTTTTGGAGAGGAGGTATTGGAGGACACTCGGTTTGGCTCCACGTGGTTAGCACTTGCTTCCATTCATTGTTATGTTTCTAGATACGGGAGGTTTTTTACATGCCATGATTTGACAGTTACACGCTGTGAGCTATGGTTTTGAGCGATGTATTATAATGCTATATCCATGCAATATGTTGATATATCTATACATTTGTGGTATCATTTTAGTTATTAAACAAGGCCAGCTCCCATTTCAGTCACTTCCTTTTCATTTTGCTGTTCGGGGGCGAGGTCGGTTTGTAGTAGTTTTATTTTTTGTTTACGTTTTTTTTTCATCTGGTGACTTAGGTCTAATAGATAGGGTTATTTGCTCTATTCATTTAATTACAAGCAGTAAGTCCTTCGTATACTTAAAAGAAGGCTGCTCGTTTAGGATATGGTCTTTTGGTATTTTCTCACTTCCTCCTTGTAGGTTTTTGTGATTTGGGGTCTTTTTCACTGTTCTTATATTCTACTTCTATCGATTCCTTTTAGGCTTTGGTCCAGTTTAGACCTCCATGTGACTTGTTGTTTGCATTATGGATGCATTCTCTTTAAGTTTCCTTCTATTTGGGAAACTATACTATTTCCATTAACACTACGGATCAGCATATTGGATCTCTCCTTTATCCAGGTAGGTGTGTTTATGCCTGACATTTCTAAATATTGTTCTTTGATCTCTTTTCCATCTCTGTTATTTACAACTATTGTTTTCTAGTTTGCTATTCATTTCTATATTGTCGTTTGTCCTCCAGTTATAGGTATTCTCCTTGAGATCTACAGAAATATCTCCCATACAATTATTTTGTTAAAAACTGCATCGTTCGAGGTAAACTCTTTGTCCCACATGGTTTCCAATCTTATTTTACTTGTGTATTATACGTGGGGAACACACAGGCGACTCTTTTTTCGTCATTCTTTTCATTTATTTTCTCCTTGTTCATGGGGTGCCCTTTCTTAACATTTTATCACTCATAATATTATGAGTTCCTACTTTCTCTATCCATCCACTAATTTTATACAAGGTCTTAAGTCGGTGTTAATACTTACTAATTGGGTGGTTCTCTGTTGTTAAGGGTGAATGCACTATAAAAAGTGTTTGTGTTATTTTGCATCATGCCTTGTAATTTTAATTTTAATAATTCAAGTATATTTTCAGCTACACCTCTGTGATTGTACCTACCGGCTGGTAGCGTCAGTATGTGTAAAACAATGTCCATCTGTTTTGTTTCAGCCTTGAAAAAGTCCGATAGGACGAAACACGTGTTGGCTGGTTTCTGTTTTCTCTTGTATTCATCTTTGATACATGGACATTTAGGCGGTCATTCTGACCGCGACGGGCGGCGGACGCCGCCCGCCTTGCGGTTACCGCCGAATGACTGCTCTGCGGTCAGGAGACCGCGGCGGCCATTCTGGCTTTCCCGCTGGGCCGGCGGGCGACCGCCAAAAGGCCGCCCGCCGGCCCAGCGGAAAAGCCCCTGCAACAAGGATGCCGGCTCCGAATGGAGCCGGCGGAGTTGCAGGGGTGCGACGGGTGCAGTGGCACCCGTCGCGATTTTCACTGTCTGCCAAGTAGACAGTGAAAATCTGTATGGGGCCCTGTTAGGGGGCCCCTGCACTGCCCATGCCAGTGGGCATGCCAGTGGCATGGGCAGTGCAGGGGCCCCCAGGGGCCCCACGACACCCGTTCCCGCCATCCTGGTTCTGCCGGTGAAAACCGCCAGAAACAGGCTGGCGGGAAGGGGGTCGGAATCCCATGGATTCCCTGGGCCAGGGGTAAACCGGCGGGAAACCGCCGGTTCCCCTTTTCTGACCGTGGCTTTACCGCTGCGGTCAGAATGGCCCTGGAAGCATCGCCAGCCTGTTGGCGGTGCTTCCGCGGTCCCCGGCCCTGGCGGTCATGGACTGCCATGGTCGGAATGACCCCCTTAGTCTCTTTGGAGTAGCATTTCAGATGATTAAAACTTCTTCTGCAACTTTATTTACATGGACTGATTATTTCTGTCAGGGATTGCCCTGGTGTTGCTCTTTTCTTGCAGCCATAGGGATATGCATGAGCAATGGGAGGCCCACAATACCAACATGGCCTCCCTAACAGAGGTGTTGAGGGATATAAACAGTACCCTGATCAGGGATCGTCTACAACATTTTACCCCTTCCTTTGGTGTAGCAACTCTAGGCCCTTCATCGGCGCCAGTCACTGGAATGGTTCACCTGTCAGGGGAAGAACCCACCACACTCCCCTGCCTTAATAGCAGCAGATACCCTCTCCTCCTGCAAGCAAGGATGTCCAGCAAAGACTCCAGGAGGTGTGGATGGCAAGACATTCACCACTGCCAGCAAGTGCCCTCTTCCTAATGACCTCCTTTTTATGCCACATATTCACTCTGTTATCCGTTCTTCAACCACCTTCCATTTCCAATGGGAGGAGTACACTGGACTTTGGACTTCCAACAGTGTGGCATCTACTCAAATGATTTCATCCACCATGACTGAACCCTTTACTGTTCTTGTCAACCATGCTCCAATATTATTTTATGCACACATTTTCAATAAATCCACCTATCACAAAATCAGTGTCTGCTTGGTTCTTTTCCACATTTTGCTAAGTAGAGATGTAAAACCATGTGAAGCAAATGAGGAAGACACAAGATACTTATGCAAGGAGGGATATGTTACAGGTACAGTGTCCTGCTAAGGATCACTACCAACACACACTGGTCACACTGAACATTTTATTCCAGTGTACAGCACATAGGCTGTCCATATGTCTAGACTGTCATAGCCAAGAATGGCTGGCTCATATTGTGTCAAGGTACATATAACAAGGTACAGCACCCAGACCATGGAAGGACATGCCTTATCGGACATTGTCCTGTAGCGTAGGCAAACAGATACGTGAATAGTGTCACCAGCTTGAGCCTTATCACATACCAAACCAAAGTAATCCAACATCACATAAACCAAGATAAAGAGAGAGGGCAGTACAACTGTCTCTAATCACAGGCCATTATGGTCATAATCCAATGACCATGCATCTGGTGGTATGACACAAACATATGTCAGTATTGGGGCACAGGCACTGTGGCCTGCAATGATGAAACACATCTACAGCTACATCCATGTCATACAAGAAGAGTGTTAAGCCTATATGAATGCCTTGCTTGCACTTTGATTATTGACCTATTTCATGGCCACATGATCACACACATGATGCAATTGGTCCAACACAGCACACTAAACAATTATAATGTGCACTTCTGACCTTAGGCCCAAACACTGTTCAATATGCATTGGCACAGGTCTCATACACCACAAATCTGTGAACTACATCAATCCATGTCCACTTCATATGTCAGAACTGCATCAGATACCTGCCAATGTCACAACTCTGAAATGATGGCATGGCGATGTCATGTTAAAGGTACCTGTACAAAGTCAAAACAAGGGGTAAGGTCTTCAAAAAATACCTATTATATAACTCACATATCAAGCATCTGGAAAGGAATTTACATTGCAGTGAGACTGACACAAACAAAGTAGCTACATCAAGGTTGAGATATGTCAAAGGCTAACCCTTCAAGTGCCCTTTAGCTGAATATTGCAGAGTATTATCTCCCTAGTTGTGCCAAAGCACTCAACTCCACACATTCTAACAACTATAGCTCTTTGTATAGTCACATGAAATACTCTTCCATGGGCCTCATTGAAGGGGACTTCCGCTGGCGTAGTTAGATTCCTTATTGGCGTCAACAACCAAGGAAGGTTTGGATATGCAGATTCTCCTGTGAATAAATAGGTCATATGTGCAACAATGAGTCCCTCATTTCAAGATTGTAGCACCAGACATTGCACACACAAACAGGATAGATGTGACATACCAACCAGCAAGGCCCACTCTAGGTACAATTGTGACGTCTGCTGGGGTATAGTGCTGTTCCGCACTATGAAGGAATCACAGGCTGAAGCCGGATAATGGGCACAAACCAGTAAAATGTAATGGCCCACCAAACAAACAACTTGCACGTTGATCGAGTGGAAGGTCTTTCTGTTGCGGTATACTTGTTCATTGGCATGCAGTGGGACCAAGCCAACATGTGTGCCATCAATAGCCCCCACATGTGAGATACGTGCAAAACCATAAAAGTCAGCCTTCACATGGGCTAAATCCTAATGTCTGGGAAACTGGATGTAGCTGTCCAGGTGTTTCAACATTGCTGAGAGGACATCCTTCAACATCAGACTGAACAGAGGTTGAGACAGGCCAGCTGACTGGGCCACTGTATGTTGAAAGGACCCTGTGGCTAGGAAGTGCAATACTGACATGACTTGTACAATGGGTGGTATGCTGATTGGATAACTAATAGCTGGCATCAGATCTGGCTCCAACTGACAACATAAGTCCACTATTGTTTGCCGATCCAGATGATACAGGAGGATGATGTTTCATTCGTCCATGGTCTGAAAGTCTGGCAGTGGATGGTAGACAGGTGGTTGTTGCATCCTCCCTCTCACTGAATACCTATTTATGACAAGAAATGAATTCTAACATTAGTTATTGTGTCTCCAGCAATATACATGATGCAAGTAAATGATATCATGTGACAAGGCATTTTAGAAGGGGTAGACAAGGCAACCAGTACACATCACAGCTGCTAATAACACAAGAGTCACAAGTGACACCCATGGTTTTCCACACTTGGCAGTCGCGTGCCAATGGCCGTGTCCACCAGCGGTGATGACCGAGTATGTGGAGGATGTGACCACTATGTTCTGCAGATTCATTCACTTGACTTCTGACACTGCTGCCAGCAAGACCTCCATGACCTGAGCTGCTGTGTCCCGCCTCGGGGAACAATCATGCCATATCCAAGAGTTGATAGGGCCCCTGCCTTCTCTTCAGAAGAGCTGGAGAAGCTAGTAGATGAGGTCCTACCTCTGTATGGATAGGTCTGTGGTGCACCAGAGGAGCAGGTAAGCATTTCAAGTGCACAGTTTTCACTGTGCTTCAGCATCCTTTCCCTCATCACAGGCTAGAATGTGGCCATGTGTGCCAGGTTGACTACTAATGTGCCTGTTGTTGCAATCTGTATGGCATCAATGGGATGTACAATGTGCAGGTATTGGTGGCCAGTGCCATATGTCAATTTCAGTCACATTGTTTTGTGTGAGGTTTTTGGGTTCCTAGATCCTCCTTGTGTCGGATGCACATACCTAGGTGAGGAACCATTGCTGTCATCCACTGACATCTCCTTCTTCATGATTATTGTAAATGTCAGACAACATGTATGTGTATGATTGCATGAGCTGCGTATGCATGTTATATGAGTCTGTTTAGAGTAATGTGAGCAATGTGTTTGGTGCCACTGAGATTTCTAAACATATCTGCCCTTTCTTAAATGTTGTTTGGAAGGCATATCATGACTCACTGTGCCATTCAGGATGCCAAACACACCACATGCCAAATAGCTGTTGGCTACATGCTGTACTGTCATGCGATGGGGATGGAGTGTCATGTATGTTCATCTTGCTCACCCTGTAGCAACCAGGGCCTGACAAATGTATCTCCCAGTTTGGGACCTAGTCTAGGCTGGGTGGGAGTCACTGTCGCGATGCAACTGTGACACAGTGGCCACTCCCTGTACCCCAGAAGATCCTGTATATGTGGGCAATATGAGGCTCTGGTGTAAAATCCTGTCCAGAATGCCTCATTCCTTTGATTAGATTAGGAATGGGTACAGAGGTAAGTCATTAAGCTAGTCCATATGTGCACTTAGCATCATTGTCAATGTGTGTCTTTGACTCATGCCAGGTCCCTTACTTCCACAGCCCTGTTGTCACCTTCCCACAGGCCATATTTGTCCTGTACAGGCGCACTGCTTAAATGACAGTCCCACAGTGCAGACAGTGTGTTGATTCCTGGGAGGCCATGATATGTGACTCAGTAGTTTGGTCATATAGCAGAAACTGTACAACACATGCCTTTGTCTGTTGGATGCCATCTCTGCAGGATGGACACATATGTCCAAGGGAGTGTTGTGTGGTGCAGGTACATACCACAGAACCCCATCCCCTGAAGTAGCATGAGTCTGCATCTGTTAGCCCACATGTCCACACATGGACAGAAAAGACACTTTTTGTTTCCACCATGCCAGTCCCTTCATTGTTACCTGTGTGTAATGTTGCAATGTATTCTGTGACAGTAGGGACTGGATGCAGTGTGTCAAACTCACGGAGTGTGGATGTTTTGGTCTATTCAAGCCTATCGATTTTACCCTTCAGAAGCCACAGAGGTGGGATGTGTCTCATAGTGGCTCAAATCTCAGTCAGATTGCTAGAGCATGGGCTACATGATGTCAGTAAGCTTGCTTAGTCATTGTAGGGCCTAAGCAGGGTAGTGGGTCAGTCTGCAGGTGGAGAAATTTATTTCTGTAGTCAAGTACTTATTTGGCTTGCATGTGTCACATTTGGGGAGTACTGACAAATGAGAAAGTTCTAGCTTGATGATACTGACATGTGACTCAGGGGGTCATTCCAACCCTGGCGGTCGGTGTTAGTTAAAGCGGCGGCCAACCCGCCAACAGGCAGGCGGATAAAAAAATGGAATTCTGACCCTGGCGGGAACCGCCAACGGAGACCGCCACTTTAACACTCCGACCGCCACGGCGGGACAAACAAACAGCACGGCGGTCACCGCCAACAGGCAGGCGGGAGACAATGTACCGCCCACCCTATCACAACCCACCAATCCACCACCTTTTCCGGGGCGGGAGCCGCGCCGATAAAAACACGGCGGAAACAGACAGTACGAACGGAAAACGCTCACCTCTACACACTCCACGAGGAATCTGGACAGCATGGAACCCGAATTACACATCCTACCAGCTATTGTCTACCTGCTCCTCTACCAGGAGCACGAACGCCGCCGCAGAAGACAACGGTGAGTACTGCACCTACGACACAGGGGAGGGAGGAGGAGAAAAGATTACGGGCACACACATACGCGACACACCCACCCTCACCCTCACCAACAACTACATACACATCAATGCAGAGCAACAACTTAGAGTGACACCCCCCAAACCCCCTGGAAGAATGCAAAGACAAAATAAAATGTTCATGAATTGTGAAGTATATTGAACGGCTAAGTAAAAAAATATAACAAACAACTATAACTATATATACATAGGTAAATTGTCTTGTCCAAATTGGGTATCAGCCATTGTACGTGGGCCAATGGGCCGAAACACATGGGCAAAGCCCACACAGGAGACCCGAATCCATTAGAGAGAACACTGCAGGGGCATCAGATATCAAAACTACAGGCACCTCAGGGGAAGGGGGGGCACCTAAGCCAGATGAGTCCACGACGCCAGATCCACGAGGGTCCTCCATGGCTACTGTTCCATCCTGGGGAGTGCAAAGCCACAGTCTCACAAGTCTCTACAGTGGGTGGGTTGCCCACTGTACCATCCTGGGGAGTGCAAAGCCACAGTCTCACAAGTCTCACAGTGGGTGGTTTGCCCACTGTACCATCCTGGGGAGTGCAAAGCCACAGTCTCACAAGTCTCTACAGTGGGTGGTTTGCCCACTGTACCATCCTGGGGAGTGCAAAGCCACAGTCTCACAAGTCTCTACAGTGGGTGGGTTGCCCACTGTACCATCCTGGGGAGTGCAAAGCCACAGTCTCACAAGTCTCTACAGTGGGTGGTTTGCCCACTGTACCATCCTGGGGAGTGCAAAGCCACAGTCTATCAAGTGGATTACAGACTCCACTGGTTCTGGAGGAGGCATGGTGCCCAGAGTGCTTTGTGCAGCCCTGCCCGACACAGATCGGGCCCTGCCCCTTCTGCCAATGGGCCAGCGGTGCTTGAGATGAAGGGCCCAGCGGAGCGGTGCTTGAGATGAAGGGCCCAGCGGAGCGTTGCTTGAGACATCGGTGCCCAGCGGAGCGGTGCTTGAGACGGCCGTGCCCAGCGGAGCGGTGCTTGAGATGAAGGGCCCAGCGGAGCGGTGCTTGAGACGGCGGTACCCAGCGGAGCGGTGCTTGAGATAAAGGGCCCAGCGGAGCGGTGCTTGAGATGAAGGGCCCAGCGGAGCGGTGCTTGAGACGGCGGTGCCCAGCAGAGCGGTGCTTGTCTTGAAGGGCCCAGAGGAGCGGTGCTTGAGATGAAGGGCCCAGCGGAGCGGTGCTTGAGACGGCGGTGCCCTGTTCAGCGGTGCTTGTCTTGAAGGGCCCAGCGGAGCGGTGCTTGAGATGAAGGGCCCAGCGGAGCGGTGCTTGAGATGAAGGGCCCAGCGGAGCGGTACTTGAGACGGCGGTGCCCAGCGGAGCGGTACTTGAGATGAAGGGCCCAGCGGAGCGGTGCTTGAGATGAAGGGCCCAGCGGAGTGGTGCTTGAGACGCGGTGCCCTGTTCAGCGGTGCTTGTCTTGAAGGGCCCTGTTCAGCGGTTCTTGACACGGCGGTGCCCTGTTCAGCGGTGCTTGTCTTGAAGGGCCCTGTTCAGTGGTGCTTGTCTTGAAGGGCCCTGTTCAGCGGTTCTTGACATGTGTCTCCAGGGCACCAGATCCGGCCATGAGATGGAGTTCACTCGCCACCCGACATGTGGCTGCCGGGCCCTTCGTGCACATCTGTCTTCTCGCTTGCGGGGCCCTCCTGTGCTGGTGTCCCGGGTATGTGGGTGTCCTCCTTCACACCTGGAATGGGGCTGGTGGGGCCCTCCTGGGCAGCTCGCCTGCTGCCGGACTTGTCGGGCGTGCTGCCCTTGCCACCCTTCCCTGCTCCTCTGTGGCCCTTTCCTCCCTTTGTCGGTGTGACAGGTGGCACCCACCCCACTTCCTGATGGTGCCAGGGTAGTGCCATTGGAGCCTACTGTCTCTGGCCTCTCGCGCCGGGCCTTGCCTTTCTTAGATTTTTTACCAGGTGGTGGGCTGGCTGTCCCTTTACTGCTAGCTGAAGTAGCTGCCCTTGAAGGTGGTGGACTCCAAAATCCCTGGACTATTGTCCTTGTAGGTCCAGGGGATGTGGTGGGTGAGTTGCTGATTCGACTCTTAAGAGATGGAGGGGGTGGGTCTGGTGATGGAAAGAGGTTAATTTTGGACAGGATTTTTTTTTTAGGAGCAGTGGGAAGGGTAGGTGCAGTGGGTATGGGAGTGGAGGAAGAGGATGTGGTTGTAGGTGAGTCAGGTCTGGTGTCTTTGGGTGCAGGTGCTTGTGCTGGAGGCTGTCGTGAGGTGGATGGCTGTTGGGTGGGTGGCTGTCTGCGTTTGTGTGGTTTGGAAGAGGGGGTGACAGGCACACTGGGAGAGGACACAGGGGACGTGTAAATGGCAGTGGGGGTGGTGACTGCACGTGTGCGGAGTGTCCTGGTGGGTGTGCTGGTGATGGACGTAGTGGCTGATGATGTTGTGCATGCAAGTGTGAGTGGAGACGACCCAGGGAGGGAGGAGGGAGACGAGGAGGAGGGGGACACAGAGGAGGCAGCGGCTGTTGGCATGTCTGCATGCGGATGTTGCTTGGGTGAATGCTTGTCTGATGTGTGGTGCTTATGTCTGGATGAGCTTGCCTTGGGTGTTGAGGTGAATGCAGGCTGGTCTGTAGGTGTGTCTGGGATAGGCAGAGGAACAGGGGAGTGGGACTGGGTTGAGGAAGTTGGAGGAGGGAGGCAGGAGACAGGGACAATGGCTGCCGTCAGTGCTGAGGCCAGAGCGTTGAACGATCGCTGATGGGCAGCCTGACCCGAATGAATGCCCTCCAGGTATGCATTACTCCGGTGCACCTCCCTTTCTACACCCTGGATGGCATTCAAAAGGGTAGACTGCCCAACAATGAGCGTCCTGAGAAGGTCAATGACCTCCTCACTGAGGGCAGCAGGGGTAACTGGGGCAGGGCCTGAGGTGCCTGGGGCGAAGGAGATGCCCACCTTCCTGGGTGAGCGGGCACGGGGCGAAGGCTGAGGGGCTGCTGGGAGGGCGGAGCTGGCGCGCTGGGTGGCGGCTGTACCTGTTGTTGCGGTGGGCACGGATGTTGCCGCCACCACAAGGGAGCTCCCATCCGAGGACGTGTCTGTGTCGCTGATGTCACCACGTGTCCCCGCTGTGGAGCTCCCCTCGCCCTCCGTCTCACTGGTGAACTCCGAGTCGGTTGCATGGCCCTCCAGGGCCATGTGAGATGCAGCTCCCTCGTGCTCCGATGCCACTTCTCCTCCGCCTGATGATGCTAATGCACACATGAACAGGAAGACCAACAAAAAAGGGGGGGGGGAGAAATAAAGACATGTTGAGTGCATGCATTGGCGACACCGTTGGCGGAGAGGACAGACACAGAAGCCCCCTGCACTACGCCGCGCACTTGGGGCACACTTCTCAATCCGTGGGACATGGCCTAGAAGCCTATGGACGACAAATCCACACATAGGTGACACAGGGCCATGATTAGCTGTACTAGGCAACCTACAGAGGGGGTGGGCGGGGGCACAGGGCCATGCCTAACGGAGGGGCATAGCCTACGGAAATCGCCCTGGCCTAAGGATACCCACAGCCCCCCTCCCCCACCCAGACACCTCCAATGTGCGCTAAATCAGCAGAATGTGCTTGTACTCACCCCCTTGTGTCTGCTGTGATGTCCTCACGCGCCCATCCAAATCGGGGTAGGCCACCGCCAGGATCCGGGACATCAGGGGGGTCAATTGACGGGAGCCACCTCTCCTACGTTGGGAGGCCATCCCCAGCAGAGCCTCCGCGGTCTTCCTGCTCCCACGGCGGATGTCCTCCCACCTCTTGCGGCAGTGGGTGCCCCGTCTGTTGTGGACCCCCAGGGTCCGGACGTCCTTGGCGATGGCACGCCAAATGTTGAGTTTCTGATGGGCGCTGACCTATGTCACATGTACAGGGGGAGAAATAACATTGTCATAATTTTCTGCATGCTCGATTTGAGTGGCCCCCCATCCCCACCCTTGCCATGTGGCACATGCTCTCATCCGTCCTTTGATGCATGCCTCAATCGCTCCCCTCCCCACCATCTTTTATCCACCCGACTCAACCCAGGCATTGGCCACAAAGCATGGTCCCAGTGTACTTACCTGTTGGTCTGGAGGACCGTAGAGTAGCGCATACTAGGGGAGGACCCCATCCACGAGTTTCTCCAATTCTTCAGAAGTGAAGGCAGGGGCCCTTTCCCCAGTCGCAGCAGCCATTGTCTCTTCCAGACCGAGGTCACAGCAGCACTTGCAGTATAGGTCCTCTCCTGTGGATGATAGGGCTCGAGTGATTAACCAGATAGAAAATAGCGGTCACGTCCGCAGCGGTGCGTACCGCGGCGGTGCGTACCGCGACCGCTGGCGCACTTCGTCAATGGATCCTGAAACCCATAGGGTTCAATGTTAACCAATGCAGCTTTGCGCCGCGGTCTTCGACCGCCTACCGCCACGGTGTGCCACGCCAGCGCATTGACCTCACATCCCATTGTCACACCTCACAGGTCAGGCAGCCGCCATTTCAAGGGCCCACATGGCTTAATTTCTACTGCGTCACACATGCCTAGGCCTTGCATCGACACTCATACAAGCCATTCAATGCATAGAGAATCGTGTACTGTGCAAGCTGTGGGAACGTACCTGTGGGTTGATTGACTCTGTGCTCGCTGTTGTCCTTCCTAGGCACCGTCCACTGGGACTTGCGAGGAGATGGAGGAATGTTCCCGTGTACAGACCGCTGGTGGACCTGTCGACAATGGAAGAAAGACATGTCATACTGACACACAGGCTTGACAGAGCCACTGTACAGGAACTGTGTGCCCAGCTGGAGCCACACCTGATGTCACCCATCCGCCAACCCACAGGGATCCCCCCTCTAGTGCAGGTTCTGTCACTACTCCATTTTTTGGCAAGTGGGTCATTTCAAACAACAGTGGCCATTTCATCAGGGATGTCTCAGCCTATGTTTTCAAAGGTGTTGTCCAGAGTGTTGTCTGCCCTGCTCAAACACATGCGGAGATACATCGTTTTCCCTGAGGTGGAGGATTTGGCTACAGTGAAGGGTGATTTCTATGCGCTTGGACATATTCCCAACATCATTGGTGCCATTGATGGGACACATGTGGCTTTGGTCCCCCCCAGCAGGAGTGAACAGGTGTACAGGAACAGAAAATGTTATCATTCCATGAATGTCCAGGTGGTCTGTTTGGCTGACCAGTACATCTCCCATGTAAATGCCAAGTTCCCTGGGTCAGTGCATGACGCCTACATCATGCGAAATAGCAGCATCCCTTACGTGATGGAACAACTACAGAGACACCGTGTGTGGCTAATTGGTGACTCAGGTTACCCCAACCTGTCGTGGTTACTGACCCCAGTGAGGAATCCCAGGACAAGGGCAGAGGAACGGTACAATGAGGCCCATGGGCGTACTAGGAGGGTGATCGAGCGGACCTTCGGCCTCCTGAAGGCCAGGTTTAGGTGCCTGCATATGACAGGTGGATCCCTAATGTACTCACCAAAGAAGGTGTGTCATATCATCGTGGCCTGCTGCATGCTTCACAACCTGGCTTTGCGACGCCAGGTGCCTTTCCTGCAGGGGGATGCTCCAGATGGTGGTGTTGTGGCAGCTGTGGAGCCTGCGGAGAGTGAAGAGGAGGAAGACGAAGAGGACGACACAGACAACAGGGACACAGTGATACAGCAGTATTTTCAATAACACACAGGTAAGGATCAACACCGGCATTTTACATTTACTTACAGTCTCCTGCCTCTCTACTGTCTGAGTTTCCCCCCAGTGTATGTTAACTGAGTTGTGACTTTCCCTTCCAATTTCAGATATGTGGGCCCCACTGCGTGACCTCTGCTTTGTTGGCCCATGGACTACAGCTGTGTGACAGTGGTATGTTGTCATCACAATGTAACTGGTCATTTTGGCACGTTTATGTCTAATACATATTTTTCAAAAATACAGGCAGACTCCAGATTATTTGTGTGCAATACTTGTGTTTATAAAAGTGCTCAATTTTGGGACATGCTTGAAAATCGGTGATGGGTGATGGTGGAGGAATGTCCATGGCAGAGTCCAGATTCTCAGTCTCACAGGTGCATTGTCCATATGCCTGTGGAAGGTGGAGCAGGGGCAGTTTAAGATTGGACAGGGTGACAATGTGGGACAGTGGGATGACATCAGGGGGTATCCTTTCCTGGCGGGGGTCTTGGCATCCTACTCTGTCTTCTTCCTAGATCTCAGGCCCCGCTTGCGGGGTGGTTCTTCTTCTGCAGGGGGTGGGGTTCTGGTGGCCGGTTGTACTTGTGTCGGGGCCTCCTGTCCACTAGCGCCGGCGGAGGTGGTAGCCTGTTCCTGGTCCATGCTAGTGACAGGGGCCCTTTGTGGTGCCACACGGTCCCGCAATGTGGTGACAATCTGGTTGCGGAACTAATGTTTCTCAGTTCTTTCCTGAACCCCATAAACTGTTCCTCCTGCAGTACCTGGAGCTCCTGGAACCTGGCCAGGACTGTCGCCATCGTCTCCTGGGAGTGGTGGTATGCTCCCATGATGGAGGAGAGGGCCTCGTGGAGAGTGGGTTCCCTTGGCCTGTCCCCCCCCTGTCGCACAGCAGCCCTCCCAGTTCCCCTGTTTCCCTGGGCCTCTGTCCCCTGGACCGTGTGCCCACTACCACTGCCCCCAGGTCCCTGTTGTTGTTGGGGTGGTGGGTTAACCTGGGTTCCCTGTAGTGGTGGACACACCGCTAATTGACGTGTCCTGGAGACAGAGGCATGGGCCCGCTGGGTGGGTGCTGTGCTGGTGTTCCCAGAGGGGGGTAGGTCTGCTGTGGCCTGTGGCTGTGTGAGGGGAACCGACTGTCCCGAGGTCCCCGATGGGCCGGGCTGGTCACGTGGGTCCAGGGAGACAGAGCTGCTGTCATCACTGGGGGCCTCTTCTGGGGGTGGGATGGACATTTCTGGACCCTCCTGGGCGGTGTGGTGGCGTTCGGGTCCTGCAGGGGTATAAGAGTACGGTTATTGCTTCTGTGTGTGTGCCATAGCGTGCAATGGGTGGGTGCCCGTGTACCTCAGTGCTGGCATTCCCCTGTGGGGGCTGTTGTGACGGCGGTTTGTGGGGGAGATGGGTATGTGCAGTGGCCATGCTTAGGTGATGGGTGTCGATGGTTTGTGGTGGCATGCAGGGTTTGGTGTTGGGATGGGTGGGTTGTGAGGGTGAGACATTAGCAAGGAGGATGTGTGATGGGGGTAGCCAGTTGGCATGCTGGTGGGTGGGGGGGATGAAGTAGTTGAGATTAGACTTACCAGAGTCCATTCCTCCAGATACTCCTGCGAGGCCCTCAGGATGCAGGATGTTCAAGACCTGTTCCTCCCATGTTGTAAATTCTGGGGGTTGAGGTGGGGGTCCGCCGCAAGTCTTCTGCACCGCGATGTTGTGCCTGGATACCATGGAACGCACCTTCCCCCGTAGGTCGTTCCACCGCTTCCTGCTGTCGTCCCGATTTCGTGAATGCTGTCCCACAGCGTTCACCCTGTCCACTATTCTTTGCCATAGCTCCATCTTCCTGGCAATGGTGGTGTGCTGCACCTGTGTCCCGAAGAGCTGGGGCTCTACCCGAACTATTTCCTCCACCATGACCCTGAGTTCTGCGTCTGAAAACCTGGGGTGTCTTGGGGGTGCCATGGGGTGGTGTGGATGAGGTGTGGGGTGGTGTTTGCGGTGATGAGTGTGGTGAGTGTGGTGGTTTGTGGTGTTTTGTGCGTGGTTGTTGTGTGGGTGATGGTGTAGTGTGCCTCTGTGTGATGGTGTTCTCTATTCTGTGCTGTCTCTCTCTGGGCTTCGTCTCTGATTTGTGGTCGTAGGGGTTTGTGGGTGATGTGGGTGTGTGTTTTATAGTTAATTGGGTGTGTGGGAGTGTTGTGTGTATGTGTCTCAGGTGTGTGTATTTCAAATTGTCCAATGTGGCTGTGTTTTGGAGCTGTATGTGTATTTTGAGCGCGGTGGTGTGTACCGCCAATGGAATACCGCGGTTGAAAGACCGCCGCGTGGATTCGTGGGTCGTAATGGCATGGGCGTATTTCTGTTGGCGTGACGGTGGAGGTTTGGTCTTCGCCAGTTTATCGCTGGCCGTTGGTGTGGCGTACTTTTGTGGATGTCGGGTTTTTGGCGGTTTGCCTCTTGAGGGTCAGAATGACCGTGGCGGTTTACCGCGACCGCTGCGGTGTTGTGGCGGTCTTCTGACCGGCGGTAAGTGCCTTTTACCGCCGAGGTCAGAATGACCACCTCAATCATTTATGATGAGACTTGTGATCATGATCTCTTGATTTGTCTTTTGCATCCATGTAGGTTAACTCCCATCCAAAGAAGTGATTGTCAAAAGCCATCACTGAGAAGGTGCAGACCTTGGGAGTCCACAGCTAGCAGGGCGCCCACTGCAGAAAAAGGTGGGAGTTCCTGGGAACCTGGGCCCGGAAGATCACAGAGATTTAGCTGGGGATGTCCTCCCAATGTGGACATTGTGCCCTTCGGACCATGACCCCCATAATGGCCTGCATTCTGGCAGTAGCCTATCTGGAGCTTGATGGACTTTTGAGGGCAGCTCAGAAACCACAGGGTGGTGAGTACAGGGCATATTCTTGACTGCCCCTTGCCAAGTGAATGAGTTAGGGTCTGCCAACTCCCCGTGACAAGTAGGGATGACCCATGTGTCACACAGTAGATGAGTGATTTTTTGTGTAGACGTGTCATCTAGTGCATACTGATGTGTCTTGCATATTTGCCCAGGAGCATAGGACACAACTGGGTGGAATACACAGACCACTTGCTCTGCAGGGACGGCATATGTCTGTATACATTGATCAATCAAGTACTGTTTGTGTTGTAGTGTGTGTTATCTCTGTGCAACAGACTACTGATCCTTAGGCCCATATTTATACTTTTTGACGCTAAACTGCGCTAACGCAGTTTAGCGTCAAAAAGTTTTGCGCCGTCTAACGCCATTCTGAAGCGCCATGCGGGCGCCGTATTTATGGAATGGCGTTAGACGGCGCAATCAGACCGGCGCTGCCTGGTTTGCGTGGGAAAAAACCACGTAGACCAGACAGCGCCGGCGTAGGGGGAAAATGGCGCATGGGCGTCTTAAAATGGGGCAAGTCAGGTTACGTCGAAAAAATCGTCTTAACCCGACTTGCGCCATTTTTTAACGACGCCCATCCCCCATCAACATGACTCCTATCATTGGAAAGATAGGAGTCATGCCCCCTTGCCCAATGGCCATGCCCAGGGGACTTCTGTCCCCTGGGCATGGTCATTGGGCATAGTGGCATGTAGGGGGGCACAAATCAGGCCCCCCTATGCCACAAAATATTATTAAAAAAAAAAAAAAAAAAACTTACCTGAACTTACCTGAATGTCCCTGGGGTGGGTCCCTCCAGCCTTGGGTGTCCTCCTGGGGTGGGCAAGGGTGGCAGGGGGGGTCCCTGGGGGCATGGGAGGGCACCTGTGGGCTCATTTTGAGCCCACAGGCCCCTTAACGCCTGCCCTGAGCAGGCGTTAAAAAGTGGCGCAAATGCGCCGTTTTTTGCCACGCCAATTCCCGGGCGTCTCTTTTGCCCGGGAGTATAAATACCACGTAAAGGCCTGGGAGTCATTTTTTAGACGGGAACGCCTCCCTTGCATATCATTAACGCAAGGAAGGGGTTCACGCTAAAAAATGACGCACATTCCGGGAACTTTGGCGCTATTCGCCTCTAACGCCATAGTATAAATATGGCGTTAGTTGGCGTTAGTTTTGCGTCGAAATTGCGTAAAAAAAAACGACGCAATTTCGGCGCAAACGGAGTATAAATATGGCCCTTAATGTTCCTAGCAAAAGGTAAGTAGGTAATGCGTCTGGGTGAATGTGTATACAGGCATCTGTTACCCAGAAGCTAGTTGTCTTCAGTATATGATGAGTGCTGGTGCCTCACTGCAGTCTGTAATGTGAAGATGTCTAACATTCATGTGTCTGGGCTTACATTGTTCTTTGGATTCAGCTATGGGTCAGCATGTTGAGGGCCTTGAACAAGTATTTGCAAATCTCAGGGCCTCTCCAACATACAAAGGTCTTAAGGCTTTTACTGATGCACTCAGTGTATGTCATTGTAAGTGGTGCCAGACATTAGTGGTGATTATCCTTGGTGTTGCTGAATCATCGTGTTGTGTATTTTGTGGACATCTCTCCCTGACATATTGCACATGATGTCTATAGTGTCCATTTCCATGTCTATCTGAGAAACATTAATATGACTCTATTGAGACAAATGTTGCTTGGTAAAGTGTGCACTGTTGATATGTTTCCAGTGTGACATAAGTATTTCCATGTCACCTTTTCCAGGAGATTGTACTTTTGTCATCAACATGGCATGATTTTAAAGCATCATTTCTCATTGTTGGGTCATCATGTATGTGACAGTTGTGACAGTTAGATGTGTGCTTGGGTTCTGTGGAAATGCATGTGGCATTGGCCTACTATAGTATGCCAGCTGGTGACTGAGGTCTGCTCCATAGGGCAAATGTTTAAGGGCGATGGTGTCTCCTACTTGTTGAATGGGTATGGTGATTGCAGAACTTCAGCCACGCAATTGTAGTTGTCTATGATCCATATTTTCCTGTGGGCAACTGTTGACAGTTCACATACTACTTGACATTATGGTAATGTATGCTAATCAGAGCTGTTGTTGAAGTGTGATCTTGGACATGTGATGACCTTATTTCTCTTTGTATTAGCAGCATCTGCACCAGCAGGTGAAAGAAATGGAGCACAGCCGAGTCGGGAAGCATCTGGCCATGGGTCCTCAGATCAAGATACCACAGACACAGAGGGACCCCGTGGCCTGGAGGGCGAGAAGAAGTGCCATGGCGGAGACCCGGACATCATCGTCATCGGATTCTTCCTACAGTGGACACTCCCTAGTGGTGGCGGGCCCATCGGGGCATTCCCCTTACCATCCTTATCCACCACCCTTGTTCTAATACCACCTTCCCTGTTTCTCCCAACCAGTTGGCCGTGTCTGCTCACACAAGAGGGTGGGTGTCTTCTTTGCTGCAGGCACCTTTGTCCCAGCCCCTGTTACACCTACTGCCCTCAGGGAGGAGGCTATTGACCACCTGAGAAGTATCTCTGTGGGTCAGTCAGCCATTGTGAATGCCATGCAGGGATTGGCAACTCAGCTACAACAGACCATTGTATTCCTGGAAGGCATTCATTGTGCAATTGCTGGCCTACAGATATCTTTTCAGACTCTGGCCTCCACACTGATGACAGCCGGTCACCCTCCACCTTCCGTCCCCCTCTATCCACCTCATTCTAAATAGCCTTTCCCCTGACTACCCAAAGCACACAGAGAGATCTACATATATCCAGGTCAACACACAAGAAAAGCACATGCAAACACAAGCACCATAAAACACCCTGGCACCCACAGACACAACAACAGTAAACACTGCCCTAGACACTCCCACCACCCCCAGCATTACACAGAACATTCAGCATACCCACAGGCACCACACCAACAGTCAGTGATGCCCCCCACACCCATCATACCAGCAGACACCACCACAGCAGACCCCCAGACATTCACCACAGGCACTATCCCCACAGCCACCTAAACTACAGACACACAGACATCCACTACATCCAGCATACCCACAGACACCACCCCAACAGACACACACACATCCACCACTTGATCCCCCAGCACCTCCACCTCCCAGTCCCCCAAGACACACAAACACACTCACTCACCTATGCAACACACACCAAACACAAGCATACCTCCAGAAGCACGCACCTACAACATCCACACCAACACAGCAGACAACCACTCCATCGACCTCCAAATCCTGACCCCCTTCTGCTGACAGTCCCAATGTCCCTAAGAAAGTTTTTTGTTTGACCTTGACCTTTCCCCTGTTCCCGCCACTGCACATCTCAAACCCAAGAGGCCCCCATCAAGCTTCTTCCCCCTTCCTTCCACCTCCAAGGCCTCTCCTGGCCCCTTGTAAGCACCCATACCTCACCCATCCAAGAAGAAGTGCACCCCTCCCAAAAAGCAGACCCCCCCCTCCCAAGCCCAAGACCAAACCCCCAATCCAAAATCCCACCCACCCCCTCCCCCATGGATGATCCCTGAGGTGCCGGCATGCCTCCTTGATGCCCCTTACTGTGGAGGTTCCATGGCAGTTAGAAGTCCTGTGAGGGCACCATGAGGTGCTTTGCATCAGACAATGGACTGGCCAATGGACTTGGAATCTGAAGGTTTGCTATAATAATAAACTCAAACATTTGTCTTTTTTTGGGTACACATTCTTCTTGCAATTCCTTTACAACTATAATGTTATTCCTGATTAATTTGCATTGTATGCCTACATTTGTGTGTGTTTCAGCCTGCTTGCTGATCCATTTGCTGTTGTTTGGAGTACTTGACTTTGTGGTTTTTGAGAACAACGGAATCCCAAGGAGATTTGAGGGACCTGGAGTCATAGTACATTACTGGAAACAAAGGACCCTCATGACTAAAGAAAATCACAGCATCAGCATAAAAATCCAATAAAGGCTATCCAAAAATATGCAGTTTATTGAGTACAGAAAATATTTTAATTTTTTTTTTTAAAACACCAGCACACAAAAAGTTGAATCTTTTCAGCAGAATTTGTGATACACAAATGAAACAAATCATAGATACAGAAGCGTAATTGTCCAATCAAATATCTCGGGCCTATCAGGCTGACATAACCAAATGAAATTTGTTTGTGAAATGGTGCCGATACTTATACCAATACATGGAAATAATTCTCAATTGTAGCATGAGTTATTGTACCAATGTCCATGTTTCGATCCCCTAAGCAATGAGCACGGGATCATCACCAGGACTCACCTGTTGTGCCTGAGAAATGTGAATACATCAACTGCTGAAAGAAAAGAAGGGAAAAGAAAAAGAAGAGATAATCATTAAAATACCTACAGTATGAAAATATTGTCAAGTTGCCCAATCAGGATAGAGGTCAACTGCTCATGCAGTTATGGAAAGATTGTGCTCTGTGTAGTCACATGCAGAGAAGTCCAAAGTCCAAAGCAACATGACCATGTTTACTTTCAATAGCGGAAAGAAAACTAAATCATGAAAGCTACAGGTGAATAACTAAGTAACCCAGAGAGGGAAAACCCTTAATCAGAAATGTATACCAATATTTCAAGTGATCTAAAATAACCACCCACGGACAAATACCACAAACCAGAATTGCCCAAAAGAAGGCAAAGTAAATCAAAAAAGTAAACACGAAAAACTACCGGTAGTGCGCTTCGTGACCCAAGAAGGGAAAATCCTAAGGAAAGTATTCAAGTACCACAAGCAAAGATTGCCTAGATGGTTCATGGAAATTGACTTGGTTCCTTCCATGTTTTTCGTTATATTAATATTTTACACCGCCTTATACAAAGTTTCAATGCATTGTTTTATTTTTGTGCTCTGCTCTCTGTGCCTGTGGATAATTTGTCTGGTGGCCCCCTTTATTTAATTGGTGCATGGATTCGTTCCACTACAAGTAACTAGCACCTGATTGACCCCTATGTTTTGGTATAATCAGAGGCAGCTACATAGGGCACGGGAAATGCTCTGATTTTTAATTATGTTCAAGCCAGTTTAAATTTTTTTGGTCTCCATATAGATATTTCTTCATCTCTTTTTGCAGGTTGACTGACCATACCAATATGGCAGATACGCTCCTTTTGCCTTCGGTTGGTTCCCACTGCCCCCTTTCCATTTCTATTCTATTGGTAGCATGACTTAAATTGCACATCCTGATTTATATATATGACTTGTATATGTGACTTGTTTCATTTCTATCAAGAATTGTGCTGAAAAGATTCAACTTTTTGTGTCCCTTATATGTTTGTTTTTTACTAAATTAAAAAAAATATTTTCTGTACCTAATACATTTGCTCATTTCTCATAGACTTCACTGGAGTTCTATGCTAATGCTGTGATTTTCTTTAGTCATGAGGGACCGTTCTTCCCGGTAGTATCTGACTTTGTGGGCAGTTCTTGTGTCCCCCAAGAGAAAGGTATATGTTGACTGAATGGATATGTGGGTGTAAGTGCAATGGTGGTGTCACGGCATTGTCTCTTGTTTGTTATGGTAAGTATTTAATCTTGTGTTGCCCAATGTGAGCATGCATGGTTTTAGACTTGTCCCTCAATATGGATTAGGTATTCATATGATGTGTGCCAGCTTGAGTTTTGTTTGTGCAGACATTTAGTGTGTTCAGTTGTGCCACCTCTGTTTGCATTTGTGCATTTAGCTGTGTCTACCTTGCAGCTAGTTCCTGTAGAGGTATGTCCCATGCAGTTGGAGTTGTATGTGCTTTGTTGATCTGCATTTTCACATTATACAGATAGGCGTGTCATTTGGGTCCAGTATTGTTTGTCCCTGAGACAAATGTAGGGTCATTTCCAGTGCAAATGTTGTTTAAGGGGCATGTGCAAAGTGATATGTGTCCCAGTGTAGCCTTCTTCCCTGAGTGTTCCAGATGCCCCCATTCATATTGTGGAGGTATTGTTTGTATAGTGATCTTTGCATATCTGTCCCTTTGTCTATTGTGCATGCCATTATCCTTCCATTGTTCTGTGATGTGGGTGATGTGTGTGTGTCCACTGCAGGGCTGTTTCATGGGAGCGGTGTTTGTTTCTATGACACATTCATACATAGGTGCGTTGTATGTGATGACAGTCCATGGCCTGTGAGGAATGTGTATGTGTGAGCTGTATTTGTATATGCACCTATTGGTGTGTTGTTGGTGTTGTGTGAGACAATGTTGTGTAGTCTTCACCATCCCTGTGCCCGAGATGAGTGGATGTGTGTTTTTGTGTAGTGTTGCAGTACAGTGTGAGTGACCTGCCCAAAGGGAGCATATTGTGACTGTGAATGTGTCCATCTTTACGTATGATTCTGACTGTGTACACATGAGATGTATACTTGATGCCTGTAGTGTGACCCCCCAAATGATGTGGATTATGGCCCAACGATCTGTTGTTGAGCATAATGGCACAGGTAGGTGTGTGTTCTTACTGTCGGTTGCATCCACAGAGATATTGATTTTGTGCTCCATGGATGATCAACAACAGCGGCAGGATATGCATGAGGGGCTCCATGGTGGCACCAGACGTGTGAGGCTGCCTGAAGGTGAGTGACTCCCTTTATACCCCCAGTTTCCACCTGCTGAGACATTGGCGGTGTGAAACCTGATAACGTGTCCAGTGGCAACACAAGCTCCGCCAGCCTGTTTGTGCTGCCTCATGACTGCCACAGTCTATGCTGCCTGGTGGTGCCAGTGGGACCACAGCAGTCTTTGCTCCATAGCCCCACATGACATGTAATATGGTGGCCAGACCACCAATCCGATGGCAGTCAGACTGACACCGCCTCTATGGCAGGCGAAAGACTGCCAAACTCGTAAGGAGGTCCTATGTTTTCTTCTGATTTGCCAGTGACAGTATGCCTGACTGCCGACTTGAGACTGTTTAATCTCCTATACAAATGTCAGGCCTAGGGAAACCAAAATCACTACTATGTAGTATATTCCTTTAGCTCTGTATCTGCAACAGCATCTTCCACATTTTTGTGGCTGAAATAGCAAAACTTCCTGTCTAAGGGTTTTATTCTGAGACTCATTGGAATCTTGCAAGTTCTATACTTCAATAAATGACAAAATAATTTGTGACTGTCCTTTTATCTACTTATGAATGTATAGGGCACCTCTCATTATTCATTCCTGCCTCCAAAAGAAGTCAACAACCTCAACAAGTGAAGGATGTTTGCTGTTGAAGTATCCCTAGATACCTGTTATTTTAGTAACTAGAGACATCTGCTGAATTCACAGAACGTAATTCTTTGGGTGTTGTGAGATTGAAACCTTCAATATTTGAGCATGCTTGCCTGAGAAACATTTGGAGATTATTCCAAGCTTTCTCTGCACATCTTAGAGTTAAGAACATGGTAGGAACATCTAAATTATGCAACATGCACTTTAACTCAGCATGCCAATAGAACCAGCTCCCCATTGTACAATGTTGACATGCCTAGAGATAAATCAGGTTGTACTTGAGAATTTTGTCTTTACCAAAAATATTCTTGAGAAGTTGTCTTTCACTCGTATTAAGAGTTGTGCTCCTGTTGAGATTATGTGCTGCACCATAGAACATAACAGCCAGTTCAGTTTCAAACAGAAGATGAGTAAGATATTTAAAGATCTGACTAAAATGTGGGTTTTCAGAAAATAGTCGACTTGTACTCAGATTCAGTGATCTGTACTTAATGATCATTGAAATGACCATCTTCTCCTGTAGGAATGCGAAGTGGAAAACAGTAGATTTCTAAACTCTTTTTGCAAAAACTAATCAACTCACCTTTTGTCTGCCTAATTTTATACAATTCCAAGCCTTCACCCATGGCATATCCTGAGTGCAGTGAGTGAACATTGTAGTGTTCAACTATATCGTTAGTTTTTGCAGAATCTTCCTTCTGAAACACATCACTCTCTTTGAAGACAGTGTGCCAACTGAAGACATATGTTGATCTATGTCTACACCTGTGTAATACTTGTTTTCTGCTTTCAAGTATTGTAGGGCTTGCTTCAGCTTGGCTAAGCTAAAAGAGCTTGCCAAGTGTTTCTATCTTTTGGTGGCACATCATTCAGTAGAACTACTGGTGGTTCTTAATTTTCTCAGCCTATCCCAGGCGTTTCAATGTTCTCCTTCAAGTCTAGTGGGAGATACACTTTATTTTCTTTCAAGGCATTCAGTTGATGGTAACATTGCAGTTTTGTCTGCAGGCAAATGAGTGCACAGTTGAATGACAATACTAATAAACATTTAGCTACTGGAGCTCAGCAGGAGCCAATGCCATCTGTAGAATATTATGAATGCCTCTCACAGGAATTGTATTAACTACCCATTGTACTAATGCAATATTTGCAGCCAATTTGGTTGTCATATTTCAAACCATTTATCAGCTATTACATTAAGAGCAAGATTAAAGTGCTGCACCAGATCTCTGCCCTCAGTCTTGCTATTGATGTCTACCATTTTGGTTTTTGCCTTGCAGGTTTGACGGCAGCAGCCAACACATACTTTATTTGGAGTTTCTCTGAATATACATGTAAATTCAGAAATGTATTTTCTAAACCCATCTAACACATTCTTTCCAATGAGTCTATTACTGGGAACCTCTACTACTACTTCATTGTCCTTACTCTTTTTTTCTGGCCCAAAGTACATTGTTTGCATTTCTTCAGATATTCGTGCTAAAATAAAGAGTGTCCTGTGTAAAATTGCACTATTTATTATTTCTGCATGAAGAACTGGACTTTGAATTAATTACCACTTCCCAACTAGGTTGAGCATATCAGTATGGTGAAGTGACTGCATCTAAATATGATGACAAATACTGCCATACACCTGTTTTGACAAACAAGCCTAATAATGTTCCTGCAAATTTGATTTTTTCTAACTCTGTCTGGATCAAGAGTTTGTAAGTTTATCCTGGATTGTTTCTCCGCTATACTTGTTTAAGAACATCAATTAGTATAGGGTGAGGTAGCACGAGAGTTATAGTAGTATGATGGATAGGAAAAGAATGGCAGAGGAATTATTTGGGAACTTTGAAAAAGGCAGTATAATTTCATTTCCGAATCGCCCTCAAAATGAGGGACTTAAAATGAAATTTATTAAATTGGAAATACTAAAGAAAAATGAACTCTCAAAATGGTGGGATGGTGTTACACTAAAGCAATACTTAAAGTTGAATAGGATCCCAAGAGGTCTAAGGTCGCAGATATTCCCTACTTACGATGACTTAGATACTGATTTACTTGATTTATGGGATAAAGAACTGACAGCTAGCTCAATGAGATTAATGGAAATTCTCATAACAAACTCAGAAAGGAAGGTAACTTCACTTCAGAAGGCGATCGATAGTTTGGAAGGAGAAATTAAGGAGTTAAACCTTCCGGAAGCCACAGAGAAGAATTATAAAATTCTGGAACAGGTACTTTTAAAACATCAGGAGGAGATCATGCAGAGGAAAACTCTGAAATTCAAGAGAGATGAGAAGGATTACCAGTCAGGTAGAATTTTCACATTCGCTAGGAAATATGATCACTTGGTGAATCATCCCCCCCCAGACAGGGTTCTCAAACATCATTGTCGTCTGATTCTACATCGGCAAGCGGTATATTGTCTAGCGAAAGTGAAACAGAATGACTAATGGGTGCCTCTGTACAAGCCAGGTCTGACAATAGAACAGGTTTTTTACAGGAAATATTGAGGATGAGACAGGGACAACGAGATATGAACAAGAGAAGGGTAAATTTAGGAGGATCAGAAGAGGTAGGAGAAAGGGTAGAGGCAACAGAGAAGACGGGAGTGGTAACCAGATCCAGGGACAAGAAAATGTAAACGGTAGAAAGGAAAATACTAATGTAGTCAGCTTATCGGATGTGTCACTTTCAGTAGAGGCTACATCATTATTGGAAAAGGGATTGAGTTTTTTTTCCTACCAGTAGAGGAGGTTTATGTAGAGCTAAAATAGATCTTTTTAGGTTAGACGATTGAAACTTAAGAAATACTTTAAGCTAAATCCGTCTGTAACCAAATGCAAGGATAATCTGGTTTCCAGTGAGGGTACGGTACCCTCCATACAAGAAGTGTTTGATACAGCTATGCTACTCTCTATTACAGAGCAGGAAGCAGTTCCGATTATCTTTGAGCAGGTGGTAGAGGATTTAGACATCACCTGTACTGGTGGTTGTAGGAGTGGTTTGAAATGCAAATCAAAATGGATTCTCAAAACATTGGACAATAGGAATTTAGATTTGGTCTGCAGAGATTTGGACCTGTATAAATGTAAACATGGTCTCCCTAAAGTTACTAGCAACCTAAGCCAAGGGGAGTGGAGGGCATTGAAAGAATTGAGTGAAAATGATCAGATAATGATTAGAAAGGCGGACAAAGGTGGTAATGTTGTTCTAATGAACAGGAGGGATTATGGTCAGGAGATAAGGTCACAACTGGATGATATCAATTGTTACAAGAAGCTAAATTCAAACCCTATCTCTAGATTTAGTGGTGTTATTAATGAAAACTGGAAGCTTGGTACCAGTCTGATTTACTAAATAGGGATGAATATTTGTATCTGAAGGTAATCAAGTCAAGATTTCCTTGTTTCTACACGCTGCCCAAAATTCATAAAGATTTGCCTTTTCCCCCGGGTAGACCTATTATTTCAGGTATAGGTGGTCCTATTGAAAAACTGTCTGAATGTGTGGATGTATTTCTGAAACCTATTGTGCAAAAATTACCATTGTATATCAAGGACACCATGCATATTTTAAGTATCTTCAATGATGTGGAATGGGAAGAAGGAATATTAATGGTTACACTAGATGTGGTTTCTCTATATACTTGTATCCAACATAGTGTGAGTCTGGAAGCTACAGAGTGGTTTCTAACCAAACAACCTGTGAATAGGTGGCAACATATGAGGATGTTATTGGAAATGATTTCATTGATTCTTGAGAATAATTATTTTATTTTTGAGAGAGATTGGTTTAGATAAAGACAAGGGGTAGCCATGGGCTCTAGATTCTCTCCCTCGTATGCAGGACTCTTTATGGGCCGATACGAGGAGAGGTGGGTCTGGGGTCCAGGTGCTGCCCACTGGCAAACCTTTATCCTCTATTGGGGACGCTTTATAGACGATTGTATCATGTTATGGACAGGGGGACCTAATCAACTATTGGATTTTGTCGAATATTTGAATACCAATGATATGAATGTTAAATTTACTTGCAAATACAGTGCGAAATGTATAGAATATCTGGATGTAGAACTGTACATAGAAAATGGTCGTATAGAAAGCAAACTATATAGCAAATCTACTGCCTGCAATGCAGTATTACATGCGCCAAGTGCGCATCCCAAACACCAAATTGATTCAAATCCGTATGGAGAGATGGTCAGAGCACGGAGGAACTGTAGCAATGACATGGAATTTGAGAAGTGTATTGAGGAAATGGGTAACCACTTTGGAAGTAGAGGTTACAGCGATAATATAATTACCAAGGCACAGAACAGAATAAAAAATGTACCAAGGCATGCAACTTTAATGTCTAAAAACAGGAATGCAAGGGTGCACAAGGGTGAGAAAATTAGACTGGTTATAGATTTTACGGGGCGTACGGGGATTTTTAAGAAGTTTATCACCAAACATTGGCATATCCTACTTCGCGATGAGATATTGACCGAGTTTCTAACCAGCAAACCTAGTTTTACTTTCCGTAGGGGGAGGACACTACAACAAATTCTAAGCCCAAGTTTTCCTAGAATGGTTCCTAAAGCTAATTGGTTGCAAAAACAGAGGATAGGATTTTTTAGATGTGGAGACTGTGGGCTCTGCAAGTGGGTCTGCCATGGACAGAAATAATTCTCTAATTCATTGGGTGAAACATTTCCTATTAGGTCCAGTATGAATTGCAACTCTTCTTTTGTGGTTTATATAGTGTCATGCAAATGCGAAAAATACTATGTCGGGAGTACTATCCAACCTTTAAAAATGAGAATTGGAGAACACGCCAGAGCGTTAGCACAGCAGGATATTAGATACCCTGTGGTAGCACATATGATCAACTGTATGTCTCAGAATACAAAAGTTGGATTTACGTTCTTTGGTTGTGAACAGGTGTTGAAAGATCAGAGAGGTGGGAATAGGGAATTAACGTTACGAAGAAGAGAAGCGATTTGGATAATGCGGTTAAGGGCAGTAGAAGACGGTCTAAACACAGATAGGGAATTGGAATTTTTTCTGGGAACATAAATTTAACAATTTATAGGAGCATGGTTGTTAATACTGTAAGCAGTACTGTTAAGCAGTACTGTTAAGACTGTCTGAAACGATACGGTGACTGATGTATATCATTGTTTAATGTGATGATGTCTTATGCAAATTCTGGTACAAATGAACCACAAATTGTTGTATGAAATCCAATATAATGTGTCACTCATGCATTATTCATGAAGGGAACTTATCTGTAGGAATATTATGGGCTAGGCCCAAATACCTTTCTGTTTCACTATTTTACCTTTTGAGCTTGACTACATATCTACACTTTATACCTCTTACATTTTAGTTGTGCACCAATTATCTTTTTCAATGTGTATTCTACAATTGTTTGTTGTCACGGTACAAGTGAATGGACGGGATATTCATTTTAATCCTTATTGCACATTACCGTCTGGGTGAATGATTGTATTTCCAAAATCAATATAGGGTATGGTTTTTCATTGAGATTTAATTAGTCTTTTTTTGGGTAAAGTAGGTTCTAACATCATCTACTACGTAATGGGGTTCGGAATACCTGTAATTCATTTGTGTTGATTAATATTGAAACGGGCAGTCGGAGGTTTTTAGTCCTTTGTTTATTTTTAGCGCGTTACCAGGGGATTAGTCCTTCATTAGTTACAATGTCGGATAAGTTTTAAAATGGAGGGCGAGGGAGAACGCCGTACACGGCGGCTCTCTATAAGAGTGTGCACCACATTTAGAGAAGCGCGAACGAGTGGTATCGGCTCAACTGCTTTTGAGAACGTGGACAGCAAACAAGGATCTCGGTGAAGAGTTCCGTAATGGAGTTTGGAACTGTGGTTCTACGTTCTGAGGAATGATAATAAGGTACCGGTAAATGAGGAGTGATTTGTATCTCACGGCTAACATTAGGATAATAGAAGGCGCGTTATGAACGCAATTTGTATTTGGGCTTAAAGCTTGGTTGGGGAGCGGTTGTTTGAAATATATTTGTACAATTAATTCGTGTTGAACTTATACGCTGTCAAAAGTGCTAAGAGGAAGGTTTAAATATACTGCTTACATTACAGGACGAACTCTGGTGAATTCTATTTGAGCCAAAGAAAGGAAAGGCTAGATTACGAGTATGAAAGCGGGAATGTCAATTAACTGGAATCTGACTTGATATAGCGTGTTTTTTGGATTATCAGAGGTAATGTGTGACCGGGCATTTATTTCCCAGGTTACTTTAAATCATTGGTGGAGTTTGTTTCTATTCATTTGGGTTGTGACAACAAATGGGTGTTTCTCTATTATATGGCTGTTATAGTGCATGCATTTTGGACTTTCTCTTTCCACTTTCAGATGGTGTGATTATTGATGCATGATGAGGGCGTCACAGATTGGGTGTTTATATGGATTAATATTGGAATTTACTTATGTTAATCTGGGCATACTGTATGATACTAATCCAATCACGAAATGTTGGATAGAGATGCTCATGTTTCTACTAGTGCTCCACAATTTTGCCCTATGTTTTAGTATTACTAAATTAATAATATTTAATTCTTCTACAAAGACTCTTGGGTTCCAGATTTACTAAATTAATGAAGCGACTAGAGTCCAGCCCTGAGGAAGTCAAGTGACAAAACACGTGTTGGCTGTAAGGTCGTTACAAAGAACTTGGATATTTTTTGTTTCACTTTGGATTCTTACCTGAACTTAAGGTGATGATAAGGACTTTGGGAACATTTGTGTTCAAACAGAACGGATTGTGGACTTTGATGGAACAACTCTCGCATATCTAATCTAGTTGGAAAAAGATGGACTGATATAATTGGATTTGTATGATCTTGATATTGATATGTAAGGGCTTATTAGTGTGGGGGAGAGAGTATTAAACCAGGTTCCCAAAATATAAATCTCGAGTAAGTGGCTGCGCATGCATTAATAAGAGTACTGTACTCGTTTTAATAAAATCTTGAAGCATTACACTAGGGATGTACTTGAGAACAACGGGTGCCACAGAATGCACTTGTTTAAGAACAATATGAGTTTTTAAAGTGTTTCTCATCTTATGTTACAGTAATATTGTACTGCCACCTAACAAAATGATTAGGAGGACATCTCTACATCACCTCGTCCCTAATTATATTGTCTATGTTTCTTATCACCAGCTTCTCTTCTAGAACTGGTGTGCCTTCTTTAACTTCATATGCACCTACATCTCTGTCAACAGCAAAAACTCAACTATGCTGCTGGTAGTCGCTCTCTTCATTAAAACAAACATCTGTAATAGAGGCATGTTTTCAGTCTCCCTCAAGCATTGCATAAAAGTCAGACCTGTTTATATTCCACTTTTAGCAACATGTTTTTAATGAACTCTTTAGCCCTGATATAGTTTTCAATTTATTGAGAATGAGAATGAACAACTTTCTTCAGAGAGCAAATTACTTTCTCTACAAGGTTTTCCACAGACTGTTTCTGCCTGTTTTTAGCAAGTTTCCTCCTAATGTGCATCATTGAATTCTTGATGTTCATTACTACTCTTGCAAAATAACTTTTCACCAAGCTCTTTGCTTTTCTTGCTTCTTACTCTGATGTCCTCATTTCTAGCGTTGGAAGCCATCACACGTTTTCTTTGTCTACATGGAACCATTCTTTATTCTGCTACAACGTTTCTCTGGCCAACAGCTTCATTCCCTAATTTTGTTTTTCCCATTAAATGTTTATTGAAAGATTGACGTCTCTTAACCGTCTTGTACAAATAATGTCATAATTATTTAATTTTATAAAAAGGAATGAAGAGGGGGAAACATAAAAAAACTGAAAGTCATGGATTTGATATGCAAGAGGTAGGAAGTGTGTGAAGCACAGGACAGAGGAAACATAATAAAACATGGACCTACATGAGACACAAAAAACTCATAGGTTTCTATGAGAAAAATACAATCTGTGCTGGAAATGAAAATCAATAGGAGCAAATGGATATCAATGGTTAGAGAGTGAAGATACATATATGGATTGCATGCATAAAGAAGACAGGTATTAAAGGACAGATGACAAACAACAGGCTATAAGGAATTACATACAAAAACATGTTCTATCACATTTTATTACTGACACCATTAGAATCTGTGATTTTCTAGCTCTAGAATGCACAATACACTAACCACAAAGGCTCAGTATTATAAATAAGATTATGAGTGAATAATCTACAGTGTCAGTCATCAGCATTTAATTACCAAATATGCTTCAAAACCTTTCCTTAATACCTAGAGTCACACCACCATATGGTAGTTTGACATCATAGATCTGGTCACAGGGCCATGCTTTGCTCTGCACCAGTACTGTCTAGCACCTTCCCCATACATCCTTTTCTAAGAGGAAAGCATAGAAATTAGTGAAAAGCAAAGGCGAGGAAAAGGGTTTGGCATGGTACTAGAAAGTAGAGAAATGCTATTTTGGAAACAAAAGGAATGAAGAGGAGTCAAAACAGGAAAACAAAAGTCATGGATTGAACATAGAAAAAATAGGGAGGATATGAAGCAAAAGGCAGAGAAACACCAAAATACAGATCTACATTAGCCACCTTCTACCTCCCTACATATATACATACTTGTACACATTAGTATGAAGTCCGAGTGCTCCTAACTGTTTGTACACATTAGTAGTATATGAAGGGTGAAGTGATTTGGGAAAGAAAGGAAAAGAAGTGTAAATGAAAAAGGGCGTAGAGAAATGCATTTATTGCTCAGGGAACTGAATGGGAGAGTGTACGGCACAGGGCAGAGAAGACAACAAAATCATGGACCTACACTGAACACCTTCTATCTTGCACATTTTTAACTCAATTACAGTTAATTATTTACTAAGTAGAGAAGACACAATAAGCTGATCAAAACCCTTCTTTGTAGTCACTAATACTATAACCAAACAATATGGGCTGTCATTCTATACTTTAAACACCACATACACTTCAAAACATTTCTCATAGTGGCTATAGTCTCAGCACTATACATTACTCTGGGATCATAGGTCTGGTCACAGAGACATAGAAGCATGTACTTTGCCTTGCTGAAATCACTTTATTCTATCCTTCTTCTCCACCAGTGTTGAAGAACACATTCGACATACCTAATTTTCTATTCAGGAGGAAACAAATGGGTTTTGTGAAGAGAGATGAGAAAAGTGAAGCAGAGTAAAAAGGATGGATAGGGTAGTAGAAAGTGAAGGAAAGTGATTTGGGAAAGAAACAGAGAGAAAATAAAAGGAGAAGAAAGGAGACAGGAAGCAACACCATAGATATGAAAGGGAATCAGAGGGTGTAAGGCAGAGAACATAGAACAGATAAACATCACTAAATGTTTATCAACTTCATAATCTGTGACTTTTTAACTGTGCAATACACACTATGGTAACCAGAAATATTCAATATTGTAAGTTTTATTATAATATATATTATATATATATAGAATATTATAGGTAAATATTTTATAGTGTAACTGGAAACTAAACACTGCATTATTTGAATATGTTTTTCTATAGTGCCTTGCTTGGGCTCATAGGTGTGGCTCAGTGCCATACAAGCATCTCATGTATTTCTTTTATTTATGACAGTTCTAAATCACTCTACCACCAGCTGATATCCTGGTGCTAACCATAAACGAAATACAGGTAGAAGGATTGCTTAAAACAAACTGCTTTAAAACCCAGCCAAGCTACTTGGGAAGAGGCAGGTCTTAAGGGCTTTTCTAAATTGTCGGAGGTCGGTTAGCGATCTAAGGGAGGATGGAGCTAATTCCAGAGTCTGGCAGCCCTGACCATAAATGTCAGAACTCCTTGTCTTGCTTTCCTAAACTTGGCCACATGTACCAAGTTAGCTGAGGAGAAATGGAGATCCCTATTCGGAGTATATATCTTCAGACTACGTAAAGGGGCCGGACCTGATCCCTGCAAAGCTCAAAACAAAGCATAAAGTGACTTAAACCAGATTTTTTGTTTTGGCAACAGCCAATGTAACTCCTTCAAAGCTAAGGAGGCAAAGGCCTAGGTCTAATCAGGTCTAATCAGGGCAAATTTGGCAACCCCAATGCAGTAACAGGTAGTCTGGGTCACCTGGCAGGAGGGCATTACAATGGTCAAGTAAACTAAAAATGTTACTACGTATCACAAGGGCTCTAACTGAGGATGGGAGCACCAGGAGAATCTTACATATAGTTCTCAAAAGTGCAATGCAAATGCCCACTGTTTTATTCACATGGCTCTCCAGGTTGAGGTTGTTATCAAACATAACCCTCAGGTTTCGAACCATATCCATAGGCGTAATATTGCTGTCTGATGGACATGGACAAAAATTAGGTGGAAACACAGTCGGCCCCTTATTAAATGGACGCACAGAAGATCAGTCTTGTCCCCAATAAACTTGAGGGAATTAGAATTGAGCCATAGCCAGATCTCTTGCATGCAGTCATGAAAAGAGGCCAGCTGCCGGCTGCCAGCCAACGACAAAATCAGTTGTGTATTATCGGGTAACTGACCAACTATAAATTGTAAGACTTAATCAGTAAAATTAAAGGTGCTCTATGTGTGATATCTGATATTATTAAAGATAACATTTGTAACACGCAATGAAATATATATAAAGAACAATGGGCCAGATGTAGCAAACATTTTGCACGTCGCAAACAGCACGTGCAGGCAGACAGAGCAGGCAGTGGTCCTATGGACCACTGCCTGCTCTGAAAAAAGGAAACGAAAACGTTTCATTTTTTCGTTTTGTAATGCATCTCGTTTTCCTTTAAGGAAAATGGGCTGCATTACAAAAAACAAAAACTGCTTAATTTAAAAGCAGTCACAGACATGGTGGTCTGCTGTCTCCAGCAGGCCACCATCCATGTGAGTGCTGCGAGTCTCAAGGGGGTCGCAAATTGCGACCCACCTCATTAATATTAATGAGGTGGGCCTTTGCGACCCCCTTACGAGTCACAGATGGTGTCAGGGACACCATCCTGCATACTGAATTGCGACTCGCAAATTGCGAGTCTCTCTGACTCGCAATTTGCGAGTCGCAATTCAGGAATTACGTACATCTGGCCCAATATTCCATAAGGAGTCCACCATATGGAGAATTGTATTGCAGGGGAGAATTGCATGTTACAAATATTATCTTTAGCATCAGATATCACATATAGAGCACCTTATCCTGTTTTGGGTTTATTATGAGAATCTATTGTATCAGATCGAGGGCGAGGAATTGCTTAGGAGAAAGCATATGCAATATGGGAAATGTATTCGTATGGATCACGAATGGAGTAAAACAAAGAGTATTATGAAAAGATTGGTTATCTGTCTTGGAGTGTCCATGCTTATTCATTTTAGTGTATAGCATTCATGCTTGCAGTTTGTGGTGAACATCATATTACTTACGATCTAAATTAGTATTATATTAGAATTATAAAATGCCAGGAATAATTTGAATATTAACAATTTGGGGGTCATTCTGACCCTGGCGGTAAAATCTGCCGGGGCCAACGACCGCGGGAGCACCGCCAACAGGCTGGCGGTGCTCCCTTGGGCATTCTGACCACGGCGGTACAGCCGCGGTCAGAAACGGAAAACCGGCAGTGTACCACCGGTTTTCCGCTGCCCTGGGGAATCGTCCATGGCGGCGCAGCTTGCTGCGCCGCCATGGGGATTCCGACCGCCATCCTGTTCCTGGCGGTTTTGGCCGCCAGGCACAGGATGGCGGTATGGGGTGTCGTGGGGCCCCTGGGGGCCCCTGCAGTGCCCATGCCAATGGCATGGGCACTGCAGGGGCCCCCGTTACAGGGCCCCACCAAGATTTTCAGTGTCTGCCATGCAGACACTGACAATCGCGACGGGTGCAACTGCACCCGTCGCACCCCTTCCACTCCGCCGGCTCCATTCGGAGCCGGCATCCTCATGGAAGGGTGTTTCCCGCTGGGCTGGCGGGCGGCCTTCTGGCGGTCGCCCGCCAGCCCAGCGGAAAACCCAGAATACCCGCGGCGGTCTTTTGACCGCGCAGCAGTATTCTGGCAGGCCCAGCCAGGCCGGCGGCAGGGTCAGAATGACCCCCTTTATCTGTTTAGATTTGTGAGAACGTGGTATACCTGTTTGATATCGTTATTTCCACAACATTTCTATGCTGATTAACGGCTTTGTATTTAAGGTTTACGATTGGAAGATATGCAAGGCTGTCAGTTCAGCTGAAACGCGTTGTGTTGAGGGTGATTAAAACTCTTTGATAACATATTTTCTTGGTGTCCCGAGTGTGTGTTTTACTTCTTGGATTGTTATGGATATGGATTTCGGCTTGCTCCGCCGCTTTACGAACTACCCCTCACATGCGAGTGGAGCCCGGAAGGAGCGCTTTTGTGTGGATATATAAATATATATAGAGAAAAACATAGAAATGCACCAGTCACAGTTAGAGTTATTGCACGCAACTATAACCATCCTGCCTCAGGCTGCCCAATGCCTTGGGCTGTGCTCTACAGGGGGTTGGCCAGCTCTGCGACCAAACCCCATAATTCCCCAACTCTGCATCGTATTACCCTCTGTTTCTGCCTTTCTGCTCTTTTCTTGCCTTCTGTTTTGTCATCTCTGCCCCTTTCTTGTCCTCTGTTTTTGATTCTCTTCCCATTTCTTCCCTCTTTCTGTCTTTCTGTCAGTTTTTTTGTTCAATTCTTGACTTCTTTTTCTGCTTCTCTGCCCATTTTCCGCTTGTTTCTTGCCCTCGGTTTGTGCCATTCTGCTCATTTCTTGCTGTGTGTTTGAGCCTTTTGTAAGAACTCCGGTCCACACGCAAAGAGAATTTAGTAAAAAAAAAGAAGGTTTATTCCGCACTGTACATAACGTCTGAGTTCCTGCTCAACCGCTTCCCGAATGCCCCTTCCCCAACCTTCTTTCTTCCATCCTATTCCATTCCAACCCCCCAAGGTTCCTTAAAGGAAACCACATACCCACAAATATAACACATTTCCCCCCCTTAAACAGACTAAAACAACAAAACAAAACATATAGAAAAATTCAATAAAAAAATGAAAGTACATTAATTCTCCTTATTCACACATAGTCCACCAAACGAGTAGACATTTTCCTGGAATGACCTTCAAGCTTTACTTTTGAGGCTATGGAGTCTTTCTTCCAACCCTCCTCCACCCCACTCAGTTCATCAATCTCCCCGCCATCAACTCCATCAGGAATCTCACACTCCTCTATTCGAGTACATGCACCATCCTGGCTTTCGTCATCAAAAGCAGGCTCATCACCCCCTTTGTATACAATTGGTCCCGGAACATCAGAGTTTCCATTCTGAGTTCCCCCACATTCTGGAAAACTCTTAGCCAATTTACTCACATTCCAAACTTTACCATCTTGTGTAACCACTTTTTTCCTAAACACTTTTACCACTTTCATGGGCTTACCAAATCTAGACATACCTTTCCTTATCAATCCGGGATTCCTCACCCTAACCCAATCGCCCACAACAAAATTGGGATCTTTTACTCTTCACTTTCTATCATACACCTCCTTGCTCTTCTCCTGCTTCAGTCTCACATGATCCCTTATCCATTCCACATCAACACTCTCATGCTCTTTGCTGTGCTTCTTTTTAAACCCCTATGGACAGATTTTGGATACAGGATCCCTACCCCTTAGTAACCTAAAAGGACTAACTCCTGTGGTACTATGAGGAGTGATACGATAATACCATAATTTCTCTCTCACTTTCTCCCTCCTCAACCCACCAAACCATGTGCCCAACAAATACACTCCTTCAAAACCCGATTGAATCTCTCAACCTGTCCATTCTCTTGTGGTTCATATAACGAAGTAGTGGCATGCCTAATATTACAATACTTGAGAAACTTTTGCATCTCCTTCTACACCAATTGAACACCATTGTCCGATACTATAGTCTCTGGTTATCCCTCTTTGGCAAACACCTCTTTGAAAAACTCAATTACAACCGCCGTCGTGACATGTGGTACCAATTTCACCTCAGGCCACTTACAGTGATAGTCCACTAACACCAAAGCAAACTGTGCCTCGTAAGGCAAAAACAAAAATGGACCAGAAATATCAAAACCCAGTTTTTGCCAAGGAGATTCAGGCCCAAGCACCGGACGCAATGGGGCCGGCACTGTCTTCAACATCTTGTCAACACTCACACATACTCCACACTCCCTGACTGTCCTCTCCGCCATCTTGTCCATACCTGGCCACCAAAAGGAAGTACGTATTAGCCTTTTCATGGATGACATCCCTTCGTGTGCCAACTTCAAAATGGCAGCTTGCATACCTTCGGGAGGAACACATTTCCCTCCTTTAAACACAAGCTCATTTTCAATTTCTAATTCATCTTTTACCTTAAAGGCATCACTTCTCCCAGAATACAATCTTTCCTTGGCCAAACCAACCTCAAATATCGTTTCACCTCTTGTAAAGTCAAATCCCCCTGATCTTTATCAAGCCAATCCTTTTCTTCAATAGCTTTAAATTCTTCAGAAATAAACTCCGACACCACAGACACAATATCAGAATCACCATATCCGCACTCCTTCCGAACATCTGAATCATTCTGAGGAAGACGTGACATACAATCAGCCACAAATTCTTTTTTTTCCAGGCACATACTCCACTTGAAAGGAATGTTCCTGCAACTTCGAGGCTAATCTTGCAATTCGGGCTGTTGTGTTCCACCCTCCACCCAGAGACAGATTACCCAGCAAGGGTTTGTGATCTGTTTGGAGAATAAACCGTGAACCCCAAATGTAATTCCGGAAATGCTCAATTGCCCAGACACAAGCCAATAATTCCTTCTCGATTACTGCATACCTTCTTTCCGTATCGGTTAAAGTATGTGAAGTAAAAGTAACATTCCTCATATCTTTGCCACTTTTCTGGGACAACACACCACCCACACCATACATGCTAGCATCCACTGTTACTACACACTGAGCCTGAACATTACATGGTTTGAGCGTAGGTGCACTAGCAATCTCTTTTTTGATAGCCTCAAATACACTCTCCTGCCTCTCAGACCATACATACTCCACATTTTTCCTCATCAGTTCCCTCAAGGGTTCCATTTTAGAAGTAAAGTGTTCAATAAATTTGCTGTAATATTCGCACAATCTTGTAAATGATAACAGTTTTTCGTGACAGTCTGGGGCAGGTGCATTGACAATGACTTTGACCAGAGACTGTTTAGGAACAACTCCCTCACCAGAGACAGTGTGTCCCAGATAATCAACAGATTCAGCAAAAAAATGTCATTTTTTTTATTTCAAAGTCAAACCACTCACGCTGAATACTTCACACACCCTAACTAGGTGATCTTTGTGTTCCTCTTCATCTTTAGAATAAATAAACATGTCATCTTGGAAACACTTCACAAACTTGTCCATCTCCTTGAATAAATGAAACATTGCCCTCTAAAATACCGATGCCGCAGAGACCAACCCAAAAGGCATTCGTCTGAATTGGAACAATCCCTGAGGAGTAATAAAGGCAGTCAGATGTCTAGAATCCTCAGTGAGCTCAATTTGATGGTATGCTGACCTCAAATCTAGTGTGGAATTTTGTTTTGCTCCATCAAGCAGACTAACCACTTCATTTATGTTGGGTAACCAATGACAATTGACTATAATATTAGCATTCAACGCTCTCAAATCCACACATAACCTCAAAGAATTATCCAATTTCCTTGCCAAAACAATAGGTGAAACCCATTCAGATGACTCAGTCTCCTCAATAATTCCATCCTTAACCATTTCCATCAACATATCTTTCAATTCTTCACGTACCCCAATAGGAACCTTCCTTAATTTTTGCACTACAGGTTAAGCATTTTCCTTCAATCTAATTTTGTGACTATAATCTTTCAGCTTTCCCAAAGTATCAGAAAACACATGTGGAAATCTAGAGACAACCAACTTGGCCTTGTCACTTTCCTCAACCAACATTACGGGTTCCTGAGCCCTGGGATTCAAAATTATCCCCAACTCTGCTTGGTCTCTCCACCCCAACACATTAACTCCTCTCTCAGCCACATACAATTTGATCTGTGCAGAACGGTCCTTAAAGCAGATCATAGTTTTTACACACCCAAGGAAATTAATAGCAGTACCCTCGAATCCTTCTGCAACAATATCAGAGCATGCTAAATTTCACATATCCCACACATCACTAAATTTCTGAATAAAATAATCCCACGTGATGATAGTCCAAGGGGATCCAGAATCTGCCATAAGTTCCAGCTCACGATCTTCAATAAGAACTATACATTTAGGTTGTTTTACAACATTCCCTTCTTTGTTCCCAGAATCATTCTTGACGGACAACACCACTCCTCTCTCTCTCTCCTCACAGACACATGCGACTTTGTTCTTACTGTCACTTTCAGCTTTCTTAACTTCTTTACAAACTCTCGCAAAGTGCCCTATTCCTCTACACTTTTTACATTCTTTTCAAATTGCCGGGCACTGCGGAAAATTAGCCAGATGATTAGAACAGCCACAACGATAACATAAGAGTCTGTTAATGTTAACATTTTTGTAATCTATTCTGTTCCACGTAGTCTTCCTCGTAATGGTATCACTGCTAGATCCACCACCACCAACAGCTCCAACCACATCCATGTCCGACAATTTATTCTTCTCAGTCTCTTGCACCGACTACATCCATTTCTCAGATTGCTCTAACGCCTTAGCGGTATTTATCACATCTTGTAACTTCGGATCACCCATGACCCACAATTGTTCTTGGATTCTCCAGCTCTTGACGTGAACAATAATCTGATCCCTAATCATTTCATCAGTAATGGGTCCAAAATTACAGTTCATGGATAGACCACGTAACCCTGTCAAAAACTAATCAAATGTCTCATCCAATTGTTGGCTTCTAGTATAGAACTTTAACCTATTTAAAGCTATGCTTGTAGTTGGTTTGAACCTATTCTCCAGTTTATTCAAAGCATCCTGAAATACATCTATTTCATCATCCTGAAGAACTCCCTGTGGAAGTGTCCTGAAAATGAGCTGTCCTTCAGAACCCAAACAGTGTAACAAAATATTTTTCTTCCTTTCCTGGGACATCCCTTCTTCATCAATGGCCTTCAAATAAGTTTAAAATTCTTCTTTCCAACTTGACCACAGTATGGGCGGGTACCCTTTAAGTTGCAGGAATTTTGCTGGTGGCTCAAACTGCATCCTTTTTGAGAAATAGTCCTTCTTTCTCTCTTTATTGTTATATCACTCTTTATTGTTATTTTGTTAGTATTTTATTTCCTTTTCTTACGTATAAGAAGAAAAGGAGAGTAAGAAGAAAGAACAAAAAAAACTACAATAAAACAGAAGAATTCCTCATGACCTTCGGTCCTGTAAAACTGGATAACTGGAAACCTGAAAAAAACACATGAGAGACGGGCCCGGTAAGTACAACAAATGTAGTTGTCTGTTAAACTTCACAAGTGTACTTGTTTGTTTCACAGCAGAATGAGCGTCTCTTAGTACGCGATAACAAAAAGAACGCTGAAAAGGATCCTCAGCGCGAGAGTGAGGCGAGCGTGCACGCCTGTGGAAAGCAGAAAACGCGTCTTCAGCGTGAGGACGATGTAAACAGGAGACGCGTCTTAAGCACGAGGACGATGTGAACAGGATTGAGCGTGTTTCAAATTACGCTCATACAACAGCTGACAGCATTTGCAGCGGAGCGGTAGCGTTGCTAAGCAACCGTCAGCCGCGTTAAAGCGTTCCACTTAATGTAGAATGAAAAACAAAATAAACAAACGTACTTGCTCGATAGGGGGTCTCAATCGCTGAATATCTTTACTGGCATTCAGGCGTGTTAACAAGGAAATCCTCATTGGAAAACTTTGTCAGCATACACAGCGGGAGGCAGTGCTCCAGGATACAAAGTAATCATCCTCCAGAATAGGTGTGGAGCTCGCCCACACCCTCGTCGCCAAATTTTGTAAGAACTCCGGTTCACACGCAAAGAGAATTTAGTTAAAAAAAGAATGTTTATTCCGCACTGTACATAACGTCCGAGTTCCTGCTCAACCGCTTCCCGAATGCCCCTTCCCCAACCTTCTTTCTTCCATCCCATTCCATTCCAACCCCCCAAGGTTCCTTAAAGGAAACCACATACCCACAAATACAACACCTTTCTACCCATTTCTTGTCCTCTGTTTCTGCATCTCTGCCCATTTTCTTCACATTTCTTGCTCTCTTTTTGTGCGTTTCTGCCCATTTCTTCACTCTGTTTGTGCCTCTCTGTCCTTTGTCTACTCCATTTTTGTCCTCTGTGCCTTGCTGCTCATTTCTGTCCTCTTTTGCCCTCTGTTTGTGCCTGTCTGTTCATTTCTGCCCTCTGTTTCTGCCTTTCTGTCCATTTCTTAGACTCTTTTTGTGACTCTCTGTCCTTTTTCTGCTCGTATCTGTTCATTTCTGCCCTCTGTTTCTGCCTTTCTGCTTGTTTCTGCCCTCTGTTTCTGCCTTTTTGTCAATTTATATGCCTGTTGTGGGCACCACGTGACACAACAGGAGCCAACCCTTGGGGTGGTGGTCCCCTGGGCCATCAGTGGCTCCATGAGGGCCCCCATACTACAAAAATAGCCCTGGGCAGGTGTTGGTCTCTGGGGCCTGGGGGTTTGAAACAGACCCCCTTTCTATTTTTTAGAGTTTGCCCCATGGAGGTCCTTCGGGCCACGGGGGTGCAGCCCCTCCAGCATACAGTATAATTACATTAAATCCTATGGGGGTGGTCCCCAGGATGTAGTGGGGCTGGGCAGCCACCCTATTGCAAGTGGTAAATGCGCCAGAGAGGTAGTGGCACTCCCTGCACTACAATAAACAATGCTCCTGGGAATAGGTTCCCGAGGGGCTTCTGTATGACAAAGCGCGGGATCATAAGCTTCATTTAAAAAAAAAAATAATTGCCAGAGCTGCAGATCCGCCATGACTCATGGCAAAAAATGTTTAAAAATGCTTTTTGCTCTGGTGGGTGGGGGGGTCCTACTGGGGCCCCAGCGCTAGAGCTAAGGGGTCAGGGTGTCTGTACCCTTTTATTTATATATATATATGTTAGACTTTTCATCCTTGGCGTGGTCTCCCTTAACTTTTTGCCTCTGTTCCCCAGGTTGTTGATGTGTGCTGGACTCTGATTTTACTGTTTTTGTTACTCTGGGCACTTTTCCACTGCTAACCAGTGCTAAAGTGCAAGTGCTCCTGTTTAAAATGTGTACGTAATTGGTTCTCCATGATTGGCATATTTGTTTTACTGTTAAGTCCCTAGTAAAGTGCACTGGAGGTGCCCAGGGCCTGTAAATCAAATGTTACTAGTGGGCCTGCAGCACTGGTTGTGCCACCAACACAAGTAACCCTGTAATCATGTCTCAGACCTGCCACTGCAGTGTCTGTAAGTGTATTTTTACACTGTAAATTCGACTTGGCAAGTGTACCCACTTGCCAGGCCTAAACCTTCCCTTTTCTTACATGTAAGGCACCCCTAAGGTAGGCCCTAGGTAGCCCCAAGGGCAGGGTGCAGTGTATGGATAAGGTAGGACATATAGTAATGTGGTTTATATGTCCTGACAGTGAAATACTGCCAATTTCGTTTTTCACTGTTGCAAGGCCTGTCTCTCTCATGGGATAATATGGGGGCTACCTTTAAATATGATTAAAGTGTAGATTCCCCTTGAGAGTAGATGGACATGTGGAGTTTGGGGTCCCTGAACTCACAATTAAAAAATACATCTTTTAGTAAAGTTGATTTTAAGATTGTGCGTTTGAAAATGCCACTTTTAGAAAGTGAGCATTTTCTTGCTTAAACAATTCTGTGACTCTGCCTTGTTTGTGGATTCCATGTCTGGGTCAGTTTGACAGTTGGGTTGTTTTTCTCCTCGCACTAGACAGTGACACAAAGGGGGCTGGGGTGTAACCTGCATTTCCTGATTAGCCATCTCTGCTAGGAGGGAGGGGTGGAGTGGTCACTCTCATCTGAAAGGACTGTGTCTGCCTCTGACAATGCCGGCTCCAACCCCTGGTGTGTGTCTGAGGCCTTGCCTGGGCAAGGCAGGATATCACAAGTAGGTGTGAGTCCCCTTTGAAGAAAGGTGATTTCAAAGACTAAAATGGGTATAAGAAGGGCACCCAAATCTACGGACTTTAGAACACTTCTGGAACCAAGAGGAACTTCTGCCTGGAGAAGAGCTGATAGCTGAGGAAGAAGTGCTGCCCTGCCTGTGACTGTGCTTTGTGGAGCTTTCCTGCAGTGCTGCTTCTGCCAGAGTAAGAGGGCAAAGACTGGACTTTGTGTGCCTTCCATCTTGTGAAGAAATCTCCAAGGGCTTGATTTAGAGCTTGCCTCCTGTTGTTTGAAGTCTCAGGGACAGCAAAGACTTCTCTCTGCCAGCACCTGGAGTCTCTGGAGAGACTCCTTCCCCGACAAGTGGTGCCCTATCCAGGCCCTGGGCCCTTGAAAGGAAAGCTGGTGGAATCCAAGGAAATCGACTTCGGACGACTTCGGACCGACGCCGCTGCTGAATCCGGTAATGCCGCCTGCACCTGACGCCGTGACCTTCACTGGAACGCGACGCTCTTCGCAGGCCCGACGCCGCAGCAGCCCCGCTGAAGTCCATGACTCCGTGGAAGTCGCCGCACCACGTCGTGACCGACGCCGCTCAAAATGCACGGATTCAACGTTTCGCACAGACGCCGCGATTCCCGACTTCGCGCATCAGCTTGTTTTCACTCTTCACCAAAGGTACTGTACTTGGGGGTCTACGCGACTCCGTTTCCGGCTCCGCTGGTGTCAACTTGTTGGGAACAACTTGTCACGACGCCGTGTTAACATCTCATCAAAGCATTTTTGTTTCTAAGCGCTATTTTTGAGTTTAATCTTTAAAAATTCATAACTTGACTTGTGTATGTCGGATTTTTGTTGTTTTGGTCTTGTTTTGTTTAGATAAATATTTCCTATTATTCTAAACCGGTGTTGTGTCATTTTGTAGTGTTTTCATGAAGTTACTGTGTGTGTTGGTACAAATACTTTACACCTAGCACTCTGAGGTTAAGCCTACTGCTCTGCCAAGCTACCAAGGGGGTAAGCAGGGTTTAGCTGAGGGTGATTCTCTTTTACCCTGACTAGAGTG